>NW_011967187.1:1318912-1326830 GCF_000949405.1 Vollenhovia emeryi
TATTTACCTTTATTTTTACTATACTTTCCTTAATTTGAGTACTTTCTTTTTCTCCTTTTTTTATTTTGTCATAATTTCCCCTTTGCTATTTTCATTTACCTTTCTTCTTTTCTCTTTTACTGCAGTTTCTTTCTCTCTCTTTCTCTACTTCTTCACCTATCTCTGTTACGATTTCCCTCCCTTCTCCTACCATTTTCGTTCCCTCTACTGTAGTTTCCTCTTCTCTTTTCCTCTCAAGTCCTTTGTCTCTTCATCCAAAATTGCCTTGACCTTTTTTCTTATTTCCGTTTTCTTTCTCTTTTCTTTTCCTCTTTGTGTTTTATTCTTCGAGTGTTCATTCTGTATTACCTCTCTTGTTTATTTCTTTCCATCCTCTTCCTTTTCCACCTCGTACCACTTTAGCATATCTTGCCAAGAAGTGAGCTTGAAAGTGGACCGACGTAGGTCAAGTCGTTCCTTGTATGTTTTCCTTTTCCTTCTCCTTTCACCTTCTTCCTTGACTATATTTTTATTTGAGCATCCTCCTTTTTCTTCTAATAAGTTTAGATTAATCTTCTGATTTTTCTCCTCCCATTCTCCATAGATCTACTCCTATTATTTATCACCCCTTTCTTTATATCTTCCCTATCTTTTTTAACCTCTTTAAGTTCTCTAATCTCTCCTTTTAATGTTTCTATCTACTTTGAATATATCTAATCTTCTTCTCTGTCCTTTATTAATCTCCCTTTTCCTCGTCTGTTTTCTTTTCCTTTTTTCTCTTGATTTCTTTCTTCTAGTAAGTTTAATTTCTTTTGCCAATTACTCTCATCCTTTTGCCCTTTAAGTATCTTACCTTTCTTAATTATTCTCGTTGTCCCAGGTATCGTCGAAACTTTAATTCAACGCCCTTCCCTTTAGTCTAATTTATCTTTTTTTCTACCACTTCTCCTACTTTTCCTTCAATCTGCTTCTTCTTACCGTGCTTCATTTTCTCCTTCACTTAGTCTTTAACTTGGTATTATAATTATTGTTCTTAAATATTCTTAACAATTCTTGCTCTTTGATACCCCCTAACCAAGTCCATATTATATTGCAATGTAAAGTTATCATATTCTTGAACCATGCAGGTAGAACCGACGTGGAAAGCGCTAGAACAATTCGTCGTTCACGACCTTCAAAATGTATTCAGTTTAGATGCTTTAGAATCTTCCCATCCCATATCCATTGAAGTAGGTCATCCTGATGAAATCGGTGAAATCTTTGACAAAATTTCTTATGGGAAAGGTATTTAATGATCGTGATATGTGAATTACGCTGATCCCAAACAAAGATAATGTACTATATCTATACTGAACTTGTTCAGGTGCTTCTATAATAAGAATGATGGACCATTTCCTCACAACAGAAGTTTTCAAGAAGGGGCTAACTAATTATTTGAACGGAAAGTGAGTAAAAGTTAATTATAACATTAATGTTCTAATCTTTCGCGTATTTATGTGTCAAGCAATTTAAAACCAATAAATAAATATTAATATTTGTACGTAATTATAAATAAAAATAAAATGTTGCAAACAATCTTTTATACAAAAATAATTGATTTCTGTATATCCAACAGGGCCTATCAAAGTGCTGAGCAAAATGATTTGTGGTCCGCTTTGACCAAACAAGCTCACAAAGACAAGGTACTTGACTCAAGTGTAACCGTTAAAGAAATAATGGACACTTGGACCCTACAAACCGGCTTTCCTGTAATTACTGTTTCAAGAAACTACAACAACGGTAATATTACGCTTACACAGGTATGCTGACAATCACGAATTAGATAATAATTGAATAAAGTGTGCAACTGATTAAATGACAATTTAATAAGTAGAAGCCACGTCTAAGACACAGTTCCATTTGACAGTTTTTCTATTACACAGTTATTACTCTGTTAAAACCAATATATAAAGTATATAATATCGCAGCAGATATAGCGGATAATTATCTGAATAATGAATTATTTGTATAATACTTTAAGTGATTTATAATTACATTATTGTCTCTCTGTAGGAACGTTTTCTGCTACGCAATGGCGGCACGATAATCACATCTGAGTCGGAACCATTATGGTGGGTACCTATCACTTATACGAGCGAGAAGCAATTAAACTTCAATAACACTCGACCTACGAAATGGATGAAAGCGGAACACTCGATCATCCTGAATGATTTGGATGTAAGCCCGTCTCAGTGGGTACTTTTCAACGTGCAAGAAACTGGTAATTATATTCCGATAAAATATTTACGAAAGAGAACTTATTTTTTTCCATTATAAAAAACGGAAGAGTACTTTTATAATGCGTAATTCATTATTTTTAGTTTCTCTCGAGGACATTAAATTGTTTCGATTAAGTTTTTTATTAATGTCTCTGCAAACTTTTTTTTAGATCTATTAGAATTATAACGAAAAGCAATTTTTGTTTCACTAGGTGATATATTGATATGTTATTTATTTGAATTATGAAAATATATGTACAAATACGACGTTAGATGAGATAATATATACACGTATTGTAACAGGATACTATAGAGTGAATTATGACAGAGCAAACTGGCAGATGCTAATCAAACAATTGAATAAGCCAAATTTCAAAGATATCTCAACGATTAATCGAGCTCAATTGATTGACGATGCTCTCAACTTGGCTAAAGCTGGCAAGCTTGATTATACTATCGCTTTTGATGTTACATCTTACTTAGCCCATGAAATTGAGTATTTGCCTTGGAAAGCAGCTTTCAATGCCATGGATTATCTCAATGATATGTTAATCAAAACGCAAGGTTATGACAAATTCAGGGTACGTATTTATCAAAGTGTCAGTGATAAATAGGGAATGGTTGCTGGAAATTGGACTGCACTTTTGTTTTTTCTTATAAACGAGTAGATACATATTTACGGCGATGTAGCCAACCAGTAGTGCCTACTGAATTGTTTAAAATGCCCGTATACATATAAGGAAAAACAAAAGTAATCAAATTTCAGGGCAACCTTCCCCTGTTTGTAAGAAGTATGGCGATAATTTTTTACTTATTGTTAGATATTCTATAATATTAGTATGAAATAGAGGAAAGTTCCTTATTATGAGACAAATTTCTAATATGAGATAGCGGAGTTTCCGTTAAATTAATAAGCATCATTTATTTCCACTAATGAAAATTCATTGCTCTTGAAGTGGATTCTGTTTACAAGGGGAGGACCAACATCTGTCCTCTCCGATTTTAATGAGCTTGATATATGTTGTAATACTACATATTTTACCTCCCTTAATAATAGGTAAAACCATTCGACCCAACTCTCAAGCATTCGCGAGAAAAATTTATTTAAAATTGTCCACATGTCACAAAATTTTGTGAGCGACTCGGTACATACGCATGTGGACAATTTTAAATAAATTTTTCTCGCGAATGCTTGAGAGTTGGGTCGAATGGTTTTACCTATTATTAAGGGAGGTGTAGTATTACAACATATATCAAGCTCATTAAAATCGGAGATGACAGATGTTGGTCTTCCCCTTGTTAGTGGAAAATTAATTGTTAGATCGTGTAATTGTGAAAAAAGATTTGTGATTGAATATGAACGTTAAGAACCTGCTATCTCACACTAGAAGCCTATCTCATAATAGGGGACTTTCCTCTATAAATAACAGTCTATTATTATAATCTTTAATATTTTTCAGTTGTACGTGTTAAAATTGCTCGACAACGTATACAAGCAAGTCGGTTTTATTGACAAAGTGGGAGATCCTCAGCTAACAGTCTTCACCCGAATTGACGTTCTAAATTGGGCGTGCAACTTCGACCATGAGGATTGTATTATGAACGCAGTGCAACAATTCAAGAATTGGCGTAACACTCCTAACCCAGATGTTAATAATCCGTAAGTGAAAATATTACATCGCATCATTTTATTTAAGATGAGATTATTCATTGATACACTATTGCATTCATTGATGATAGAATGACTGCAATAATGTATTAATTCATCTCACAGTGTTCTAAATGCTTTGTTATTTCTAAACAAAAATTAGTAAAATCATTTATCTGCATTTTTGTAGTCGGTAAAAATTTTGCGTTCTAGAATTTCGCCGAATTTGAAGAGCGTGGTTTATTGCACGGCCATTCGGGTGGGTGGACAAAGCGAATGGGAATTTGCTTGGCAGCGATACCTAGGCACCAACGTAGGATCGGAGAAGGATCTGCTCTTGCAGTCATTAGCCTGCACAAGAGAGATATGGCTGTTAAATCGATTGTTAGATTGGGCCGTTACGGACAATTCGGGAATCAGGAAGCAAGATGCCACTCGAGTTTTCGGATCGGTCGCCAACAATATTGTTGGGCAGCCACTCGCGTTTAATTACTTTAGAAATAAATGGGCGCATCTCAGGGAATAGTAAGTCAATCCTTTATTTTTATGTTTGTGTGTCTTATATTCATCTCGCGTAGCTAGGAAGCAGTCGCGGGATTTTTGTCTCTTAGATCGAGTTATATCTAGTTAATGTGACATAAATCTTTTATTATTTCCAGTTTTGGAACGTCGCTATCAACCGTCAATAACATTGTAAAGTCAGCAACAAGAGGAATAAGTTCTAGATACGAATTGAAAGACGTAAGTTGTATTGAGAAGTAATAATAGGAATATACTTTTAAAGTAATTTTAAATAAACTAAAAAAAGAAACAATTCAACTAGAAAACATGACTTAAATGTCAAGCTGTTTCCGTTAAACGGATGGAAATAATTAATTTCTACAAGAATTTCGTTTCTTTTGGACAAACATTCTGCAATATATCCACCTTTCATATTTTATTTTTTTAGTTGGTAGAGTTTGCAAAAGAACACCTGGATGATCTTGGTACCGCAACGCGAACTATACAGCAAGCGGTAGAGCGTGCGGAATCCAACATACGATGGCTCGACAACAATCATCCGACAATTCGCGATTGGTTACAGAGGAACACCGCGTAATTGCCGATACCGATAGAAAACTATTTGGCTGTTCTTTACGATGTCGAGTCGTGAGTGCAACATACACAGTTGTTTATATTTTGACCGAATTCATCATAGTGTCAAGTGTCGCGCAAAAATGGGTCTGTACAATAAACTCTATAAATGAGATACGAGGAACGAAATTGCAAAATAGTCTACTGTTGAATCGTACAAGACTATTTATATGTTTTTGTATGTATTTGTAAATATATGGCAGCATCAATGCGATATTTATAATACAGAGCTGAATGACGCTCACAGTGTTTCATGTTCACATTCCTGATTGTGCTGTTAGATTATGGAATATATTTTAAATATGGAAAAGTGATACGAATATAAATATCCCTTTAGATCCCAATAGATTTCGAATCACAATTGCTGCGCATATTACTCTAACTTTCCCGTCAATCCACCACATACCAAAGGAGCAGGATAAAAGATAACATTGAATATGAATATTATGAGAGGTAGCGGACCTGTCGCAAAATTTTGAATTCTAAAGTTCTTATTTCCTCGACTAAATATCGCTGGAAATCATTTTATAACTATACCATTATAGAAAATTGTATATTAGATTAAAATAGTAAGTAATAATTGATAAAAATACTCGTGTATAATTAATTAAGGCGTCATGTCTTCAGCAGCCATTATAAAACATTGAATATGATACATGTTGAGAATAAACAATATTTTTAATCGCTCATCAGTAAAGACAATAAAGAAATTTATAATTTAGCAAATATATTATACATATGTTGAAAGATTTTTTCTTAAAAATTAAATAGTGTCTACGTTATGAGTCAGCGTTTTATACTTCATATGTACTTAGAATATCAAAGAATCCTCTATTCTTACGTAAATATTCACTGCATTATTAATTGCTAACAATTATGTAATAAGATTTAATTATTCATTATAAATTTTCAGATATTATGTGATAGTTTGTATTTTATGACAGCAAAAGCATGAACAATACTGCTTTATTTAGAAAAAATGTCATATAGCTATACTAAATTCGTATTAACTTTTTTACAACTTTTCTTGTATATCTGTAATATATTATTTTTTATTTACGAAACAACAAATATACATATATACATTTTTTATAATTTATGAATTTTTGCAAGTGAACTTTTCAAGTAAACTTTTAATCTAAGTATGAAAAAGAAATGTCTAATTGTACCAATTTACACAGCGGTAATAAAACCAGTATAGCCATTTAGTTTTGTTATTGATAATACAAAGTAGGTAGTTTATCATTATTCGTATCATCATTCTATTTTACGGTAAGTATATCGTATATGTATATGAGTATATAAGAACGGTATAACGGTCTAATCCGGCCTTAAAAACTAGATAGTGCCGGATTAATGGATTTGCCGGATAAGTGGAGTGTATGAAATATAGGAAATATGAATAAAATACTATATAAAGACGTCATAGTACATAAGTAAACTTCTTGAATAAAAAAAAAGATATAGAGGAAAGTCCTCTATTATGAGATAGGTTGCTAATATGGGATAGCAGGTTTTTAACGTCAAAATTCAATTACAAATCTTTTTTCGCGACGATTGCGCAATCTAACATTGAATTTTCCACTAAACAGATTTTGTTCCAAGGGCAATAAATGCATGGTGGAATCAACTGATGATGCCTGTTAATTTAACAGAAATTTCGCTATTCCATATTAGGACCCTATCTCATAATAAGAGACTTTCGTACAAAACAATTGATTGAGATAAGGAGAAAATGGAAACCTCACCTTCCGAGAGGTTGTGTGATAGCCCGGTGGGAATGTGAGCCCTGGAGTTTTTCCCTCCGAATAGTCGTGATTGCATATTATTGTAATAAACATTAAACTGATAATCGTTAGTAACTATTTAACTCAAAATAAATGTATAGAGTCAGTGTACTGATTATAATAAAATTGTCGAGCAAGTTCCTGACGACTGTAAGTAAATCAGCGAATAAATTTGTAATATTCGTAATATTTTGCCTGAGATTATTTTGAAATATTTTGAATAATTCTTGATTGAATGCTAGAATTCAGGATCCCTTCAGTAGCAGTTACAATTATTATTATTATTGCATTTAGTTATAGTTATTTTATCTACGACAAAAGTAATAAATAATGTCTCTCTGTTCCTGCCTACCCGAATTCCTGCCTACCCGAATTCGTATTTACTCGTATTCCGATTCATCTTTATAGTCCTATCTGTCCATTTTCTTGCCTACCCGTTTAAATAAACTTACAAAGTTTTACTTAAAATTTATTTATTTAAAATAAAACCGTGACGCGATTATTAGAGATATAATTTGGGATTTTAATTCGCGCGCAATTATTAGGGATGCAATTTAGGATTTTAACTCGCGCACAATTGAGATTTAATTCAGTTTTTTTTAAGTCTCGCATACAGGCGCGAGAAAATGTAGAAAAGAATATAAGTATTATATGTGTATATAATATTTCATAAAGATAATAAATACATTGTATTAATTATCTTTATGAATTAATTATAATTATAATATAATATATTATAGTTATTCTTTTATCTATCTCTTTTAATTATCGAGTTACGTCCCCCTGCGCTTTGCCTACCTGAATACTTATTTACTCGTATTTCAATAAATGGTTCTACCTGTCCGTTTTCTTGACTATCCGCATCCCTACCTGCCCGTATTCCGCTGTATAGTCTTATTTATCCATTTTCCTGTCTACTCGCGTTTTAACTTAATAAATCTGCTTTCGTTAATACCGCGACGCGATTTATAAACGACTCGGTTTAGGCTTTTAATCCGTGCGCGATTGGGATTTGATAGTGGTTTTCATTCTCGCACATATGAAAGAATATGTAAAGAAGGAAAGAATATAACCCACCCGAATTTTTGCACATAAGAAGAAATCAACATACA
>NW_011967187.1:1327519-1333339 GCF_000949405.1 Vollenhovia emeryi
TTTATGCGAGACGCATCTTGAAAGTGTATCGCGGGGTGCACAAACAATACAAAATAGATGACGTGAGACCCAAAGAAAACAGACTTTCCGTACGATAGACCGACAATTGAATATTCTAGTTAATCAGTAATTTCAAATCATGTATGAAAATAATATTAAGTTTCAGCGTTCTCGACAAAATATACTGTCTCACGTCATTATATAAATTTTTATATAAATTTGTTAATAAAAAATTGATAGAGTACAAGAGATTAGCTCGACGAATGTATTAATAATGTTCGTCATATTTCGCATGAAAATTACGGGACACCCAACCCTTCGCAGTTAAAATCGCGATCATTCCCTTTCGTTAAAGTAAATGTATAAAAATAAATACGG
Organism: Vollenhovia emeryi; assembly: GCF_000949405.1. Classification (NCBI taxonomy): domain Eukaryota; kingdom Metazoa; phylum Arthropoda; class Insecta; order Hymenoptera; family Formicidae; genus Vollenhovia; species Vollenhovia emeryi. The sequence goes on from NW_011967187.1 coordinate 1,327,898, forward strand.
AATTACGTTGTACTCTATCAATTTTGAGGCAACAAATCTACGAGATATACTAATTTACGTTCTACAATCTACGATCTACGGAATGTACTCTGGGAAAAAAAAAGTCAGTTGCAGCCCACAATTAGTAATCGAATTATTTAGATTGTTCGTAACTCTAATCTTTTACAAATTTTATCCCGCGTAATTAAAAATCACAATTAGCTGTTCTATCTATATCCAAGATATTAAAGTAATACTAATCAATTCTCTCAATTAGTTCTGTCGATATTCAGTAACGCAAAGATAATTTTCACTTAAATGGCAATAACCGAAATGTTAAGTTGCTAAACTAGATAAAAAACCGGTTAAAATTTTTCCCAGAGAATCTACGAAATATACTAATTTATCATCTACAATTTACGATCTACGAAATGTAGATTCGTTGCCTCGTTAAAAAATTATTTAACTCACCAATCGACGCGCAGCAGCGGAGTTTAACTACGATGAATCTGTAACAGAAAAATATAAGATTTCTATTAAAATAGCGTTCAAGAAAACTAAAAATAGTGCAAGATATAGTTCATTTGCGTATAAAACTTTTTATTCGGTTAGATATGTTTATATGATTTTTGCGCGAAAGTTGTTTCGTAAAAGCCGAGATTTTCACGAGAATAAACTTTTGTAAAATCTCAAATTACTTCTCGCCCTTTAAGTATTATTTCGAATTTATGAAATTATGAACTGAAACAATGTAGAAAATTGCATGACGGCCGATGGCTGTCGTGCAATTGTCTACATTGGTTGATCAATTACTGGCGCTAAATAATTCTTTACGCAATGAAACGACTCGATAATACACCAGAGAAAAGATTAATTTGGCACGAAATGAAAAATTAACACTCACCATAAAGTTGCTCCGCCGGCGCCTGATGCCTTCCCCAAGCACCTCATCCTCTCAGATTATCCTCCAGGACACTCGCGAGAACACAAAAATCGTTCGCGCGATTTTACACTCCCGTTTACAAAGTCGATGTGAACGTATTCATTTTGTTCCGTCAAGTTCGCCTCCACTTCGAGTCGGCGAGTTTTTTAGTCGAAAAACTGCCAAATCTCTAAAGTGTGGCCATCGACAGGAACGGACAGTTGACAAATACTTGTTCAGATGGACTTTGAAGAGTCTTTAATTCGATCGAGTAAAACGGCACTCCCGAACGCGACGAAAGCCGAAACTTTGTATTATACGCGCACTTTTGCACTAATAGTTCTTACAATTAGAGCGATTATTGCTTGGCAAGCGATCGACATATTACAATTTTGCGTTATTAATGTTGTCACTTTACCCGACGATTCGCGTATTTCCTCGCGCTTTTCATCCGAAAGAGATAAATGTTTCACGTGAACCGACGAAAAGCGCGAGTTGAAAGAGATTCATCCGTGTTCGATTGTTAAAAGAAGATATTATCGCTCGTAAATGAATCGAAGCTAATAAATGTATAATTCTCTTATCGTATTTTCTCATAGACATAGCAAATATAGACTGAGCGTCCCATAAGCTGAAGATGTGAAGAGAGAGACAGAGAAGATTTAAGAAGACTTTCCTTCTCTGTCCCACCATCGTGACGAAGGAGGCGCAGGCACGATCCTTTTCTTTTACAATAGTGTAAGACAGAGAAAGAAAGTCTTCTTAAAATCTTCTCTCTCTCTCTCTCTCTCTCTCTCTCTCTCTCTCTCTCTCTCTCTCTCTCTTTGTGTCTCTCTTCACAAGCTTCAACTTATTCAATGGAACGCTCAGTTTATATTTACTATGTCTACGTACTTTCTCTTCGTATTACGTGCGACATTTATCTCGAAGAATCACCGTAGAAATCAACGATATGACTACGGATCGCGACAATTACTTAAACGAAACGATCGTTTCGCACGAGAGATGCTAGCGTTTATCAATCGCGTTCAAATAATTGTCGCGATCCGTAATCGTACAATTGATTTTCACGCTGATGGCAAAGCGTGAGGATTCGGCGATCGCGCGTCCATGTCGATCGCTTCCTATATTCGCAGCGAGGGATCGCAGCCTCTCCCGTGCTCGTCGCGAACGCGCGAACGAGGAAGAATATGATATGATACGACGACGCGCAAACGGAGAAAGAATTACAATACGATGCGGAGCGGCGCGGGTCGCCTCCGCCACGTACGACTGTCGCCGCGTGAATGATCGCAAGTACGCCGTGACGTTGGTTCCGGCGTAAACAATCCGGTCGCCGAGCCTCGCTTCCGAATAATGACGTAGCCCGAATTCCTGGAACGCCCGGCGCGAGCGGCGAGCATGTGTTTACATTCCGATCTGATGACGTAGCGCGGCGAACGCCTCGAACAAAAACAGTTTATAGCACCGAGTCATTCGGCGCACGACAGCCGAGCGCGGCGGAAGTGTTTCGCGTGTTATCGCGTCGCACCCCGTAACGCGATTGAGATCCGATTTCACCGACGTTGTTAGGCTTCGGACTCGGCTCGGGCTCGTTTCTCTGTCACCTTCCAACTGTTACTTTAGAAAGAGACAAACGCCAATGAAACTAAAGCCAACGGCACACGATACGAATTTTCCTACTGGCCTGCTCACGAGAGCCAATCAAGATGCAGAGTCAGGTAACTCAGAGCTAAATCCTGATTGGCTCGCGTAAGTAATTCAGTATGAAAAATAGCATCGTGTGCCGTTGGTTTTAAGTTAACTTTAAGACTAAAGTTGAGCGACGTTCGGTGAAAACTAGCCTAATCCCTACGAGAATCTCGATCGTCCACGCCTACGCAACGCGATCGTTTCGTACGGGAGATTATTTCTTGGCAATTATTAACGTTTATCAATCGCGTTTCAATAATTGTCGCGATCTGTAATGATATATAATTGACTTCTACGGTGATTCGTCGAGATCAATATCGCGCGTAATTTGGGGAGCAAATGCGGAGATACATACAGGGTGTACTAAAACCACCGGAGGTCTTCTTAATGACAGATTCCTTAGAACATTTCCAGACGAAAATCCTAATACAAATGTGGTGGTAAATTAAACACCGTAGACCCTTAATATCAACGCTTTTTATTGCACACGTTCTCTCACGCCGGTCCACAGTCGTCGCTCTACCACCATCTTGTCTTTTCTACTGCTTCTCTACCGCTATCGATCGTCGCGACCGATCGAGAGTATCGATGTACGCAGTTACGCACACTCTCACTCTCTCTCTCTCTCTCTCTCTCTCTCTCTCTCTCTCTCATTCTCTCTCTCATTCCTTCCGCGCGGCTCATTCAAACTTACAACACAAAAGTGTCGAGGCTATAATAGTTTTTAAATTAGAAGCGATTATTTTCCACAAATGATAGGGCTGAAATTTCGCTCAGGTACGGCGAAATGACAAGTGATATAAGTGCTCCTATGAATATCGCTCTTTTTATGATGTTATGTTTATTGTATACAATATCATTTCGCCGTGCCTGAGCGCGCGAAATTTAAGTCCTATCATTTCTGGAAAAAAATCGCTTCTAATTTAAAAACTATTATATCCTCGACACTTTTGTATTAGGATTTTCGTCTGGAAATGTTCTAAGGAATCTGTCATTAAGAGGACCTCCGGTGGTTTTAGTACACCCTGTATATAAATTATTAGTTTCGATACATTCACTTTTTTAACAATTGAACTCGTGTTCAAATTTTTCGTCGGTTCAAGTGAAACTTTTCCGCTTTCGGATGAAAAGCGCGAGGAAATACGCGAATCGTCGGGTAAATTGACAACATTAATAACGCAAAATTGTAATATGTCGATCGCTTGCCAAGCAATAATAGCTTTAAGAATTACTAGTGCAAAAGTGCGCGTATAATACAAAGCTTCGGCTTTCGTCGCGTTCGGGAGTGCCGTTTTACTCGATCGAATTAAAGACTCTTCAAAGTCCATCTGAACAAGTATTTGTCAACTGTCCGTTCCTGTCGATGGCCACACTTTAGAGATTTGGCAGTTTTTCGACTCAAAAACTCGCCGACTCGAAGTGGAGGCGAACTTGACGGAACAAAATGAATACGTTCACATCGACTTTGTAAACGGGAGTGTAAAATCGCGCGAACGATTTTTGTGTTCTCGCGAGTGTCCTGGAGGATAATCTGAGAGGATGAGGTGGCCTGGAGAAGGCATCAGGCGCCGGCGCGGAGCAACTTTATGGTGAGCGTTAATTTTTCATTTCGTGCCAAATTAATCTTTTCTCCTGTGTATTATCGAGTCGTTTCATTGCGTAAAGAATTATTTAGCGCCAATAATTGATCAACCAATGTAGACAATTGCACGACAGCCATCGGCCGTCATGCAATTTTCTACATCGTTTCAGTTCATAATTTCATAAATTCAAAATAATACTTAAAGGGCGAGAAGTAATTTGAGATTTTACAAAAGTTTATTCTCGTAAAAATCTCGGCTTTTACGGAACAACTTTCGCGCAAAAATCATATAAACATATCTAACCGAATAAAAAGTTTTATACGCAAATGAACTATATCTTGCACTATTTTTAGTTTTCTTGAACGCTATTTTAATAGAAATCTTATATTTTTCTGTTACAGATTCATCGTAGTTAAACTCCGCTGCTGCGCGTCGATTGGTGAGTTAAATAATTTTTTAACGAGGCAACGAATCTACATTTCGTAGATCGTAAATTGTAGATGATAAATTAGTATATTTCGTAGATCCTCTGGGAAAAATTTTGACCGTTTTTTGATGTAGTTAAGCAACTTAACATTTCGGTTATTGCCACTTAAGTGAAAATTATCTTTGCGTTACTGAATATCGACAGAACTAATTGAGAGAATTGATTAGTATTACTTTAATATCTTGGATATAGATAGAACAGCTAATTGTGATTTTTAATTACGCGGGATAAAACTTGTAAAAGATTAGAGTTACGAACAATCTAAATAATTCGATTACTAATTGTGGGCTGCAACTGACTTTTTTTTCCCAGAGTACATTCCGTAGATCGTAGATTGTAGAACGTAAATTAGTATATCTCGTAGATCCGTTGCCTCAAAATTGATAGAGTACAACGTAATTTCGTATTTATTTTTATACATTTACATTAACGAAAGGGAGTGATCGCGATTTTAACTGCGAAGGGTTGGGTGTCCCGTAATTTTCATGCAAAATATGACGAACATTATTAATACATTTGTCGAGCTAATCTCTTGTACTCTATCAATTTTTTATTAATAAATTTATATAAAAATTTATATAATGACGTGAGACAGTATATTTTGTCGAGAACGCTGAAACTTAATATTATTTTCATACATGATTTGAAATTACTGATTAACTGGAATATTCAATTGTCGGCCTATCGTACGGAAAGTCTCTTTTCTCTGGGTCTCACGTCATTTATTTTGTATTGTTTGTGCACCCCGCGATACACTTTCAAGATGCGTCTCGCATGAA
>NW_011967187.1:1333439-1336029 GCF_000949405.1 Vollenhovia emeryi
TATTGATTTCTTCTTATGTGCAAAAATTCGGGTGGGTTATATTCTTTCCTTCTTTACATATTCTTGCATATGTGCGAGAATAAAAACCACTATCAAATCCCAATCGCGCACGGATTAAAAGCCTAAACCGAGTCGTTTATAAATCGCGTCGCGGTATTAACGATAACAGATTTATTAAGTTGAAACGCGAGTAGACAGGAAAATGGATAAATAAGACTATACAGCGGAATACGGGCAGGTAGGGATGCGGATAGTCAAGAAAACGGTCAGGTAGAACCATATATTGAAATATGAGTAAATAAGTACTCGGGCAGGCAGACGCAGGGGGACATAACTCGATAATTAAAAGAGATAGATAAAAGAATAACTATAATATAATTAACACGATGTATTTATTATCTTTATGAAATATTATACATATACACATATAATACTTACAAATATAATTATATTCATCATTACTAGATTTTTAATAAAAACTCTAAAAGTACCTATACTGAATTATACTAAAATAATTATTAATGTTAATATAAATATATATATCTTTGATAGCAATCATATCTGATAAAAACGGAACAGCCTGCGCGCGCAGTATCTGTTTCATTTTATATAAACCTCAAATAGTTTTATATAAATTCAGGTAAATTATCATGAGACGATAGTTAATCACATTGTAGTTTTTATATTTTATAAAATTTGTATGCACATAAAATAATATCTATAAAAAATTATAAATAATAATGGAGCAAAAAATAGCACTCAAGAACATTTTCAAAGAGAAGAAAAAGAGGACCGTCAATTGAAAACGGCGGGGGTGGTGAAAAGCCTCTATAGGTTGGTCCATTTTTGCCAGACAGAATGTTCTCTAAAATTGAAAATAAAATTATGATTGTAATTAAATGGAAACTACAGTGTTAGGTACTAATACCAGGTATATTACAGGAATCGACAGAAGACGTAAGACGTTGATGAGAAAAATAAAAAATACAAAAGCATATAAAGAGGACCACCGACTAAAGTGGGCGGGAGTGGTGGAGTCTCCTCTTATTTTTCTATCCTCTTATTCTGCTGTTATTTTATTACTCTATCTTATTCTATTATTATCTTATTATTCTATTATTCTCTCTTCTTCATCTATTGACTTTTATGTTCTTCTCTATTACCTTCAGAAAACTCGGAAATAAAAATATAAATTGTATATATTGTATCTAATTAGAGTATTACATTCTGTTGATTAATTTTATTAGACGAGAAGTGTTACGGGTGATAATCGTAGAAAGGGAAAACAATTTCACAGCAACACATTTTATTAGATCGCAAAACATATACGCTTATTTATAAACAAATCTGTAAAATAAATCACGATATTAATACCGCGTAATAAATTAATTGTTAAGATACTGATAGCAGACATTTTTAATTAAGAACGCTTTTCATTGGTGATAAAAACTAAAGAAACTATAAGACTAAATCGTTTGTGTGTAATTGAATAAAAATTTTATAACTTGAAGATATTCAACAACACGTTTTAAGTTTATTAATAATATAAACGTATATTATCAAAGCGTATTTGACAATGTCAATATAATCTGTAGCTCCAACTCGTATTTCTCTCGCATTAACTGTATTTTTATTACAGATATACTTCAGAAAAATACAATTTCACATATGTCTTATTTTTATAGGAGTAGTATGAGTAATAAAAGTATCGTTTCACAAATATTCGATTCCATATGTTCGTTAGTATAACATGATTAATTCTTTTATTAAGTAACTTTTTGTCATCACAGTTTTCATTTTTTCTAATGCGGTACACAATGCTTGAAACAAAATAATCTTCACAGTTAATTGGAGAAAATGTCGCGCTTACTTATCTACAAATATACATATATATAAGTATATTAAAATAATATAATATGTGTGTAATAAACGCGTATTAGGTACATTTTTAATAAATCGTTCTTATATGTATAGAAACAATTTAACAGTGCGTAAACTTTGAGGTAACTTTTGCTATTTATATATTTCTCTTTGCGTTTTGGCGTAAAAGTTAATTTATATATTCATACATTTATAATATATAAAAATAAATAATGATATTTAAGCAGTTTAAAAACAAAATTGTACCTATTTTGATCTTTCTATCATTCCAATGCGATCTTCAAATTAACTTGTTTTACTTCGTACTACCGAGCCTCTCTTCATGTAGCTCCTAACTGTATATTTAAATATTTATATCAATATGCCTCTTTAAAATGTCCATTTCTCTTATACGTTTTTTTTAAGTAGTGAATACGTTTACTTTGCTTATAAATAGACCGTAATTAAGGAACTAGAAAGCGGAGTTCTGGCTTTATACAAATAGTTCTCGCATAGTTCCAAACATATTTAAGAGTTTTCTACAGAGTTCTATGCAGTAGAACCGATAAATAATGTTTAAAAAATTAATATTGCCCGAGAATTGTCTTTAAGGCAGATAAGGATGATTTGCTGTCCGAAATGACGGAGTTCTGGCTTTATACAAATAGTTCTCGCGTAGTTCCGAACATATTTCAGTATTTTTTACACAGTTCTATGCAGTGGAATCGAT
>NW_011967187.1:1336738-1347770 GCF_000949405.1 Vollenhovia emeryi
GAACTCTCTCTAGAACTATTGTAGAACTCTCATGCGATAAAAATCCTAGCAGAAATAATTAGGAAATCATCCGGGGACAAAGTGATTTGCAGCGTGAAGTTAGCAAATCAGTTTGCTTAATGTATCAGGAACTCTAGAACTATTAGAAAGAAAGTCAGAACTCTAAAAAATTAGTGATTTTCCACGAAATGAGATGCCAGTTTCACACGCACCCAATCGGCATTGCGGAAAAGCGGCAACAATACCGCGCGACTAAGAGCGCACTTCTCGCGTCTACACGACTTTTTTCACAAGGGAGGAAGGGAGGATTTTAAACGTTTTAATAAATGCATATATGTGTAATAGATAGTGTCTCTATTAAAGTAAAAGATATTCGTATTTGGTGAAAAATTTCAGATTTATTTTTGTGTATATTAAGAGAATGATGAGTAAAATAATATTTTTTATATTACATAGAAATTTTACGTAACGCATAATAAAAATATTTGTGATACTTATTTAAAGTATATTGTAAGGAAACTAGTACAAAAAGTTGAAGTTTAAATGGGTACGTTCTGTTTTTGCACCATTAGGGAAAAAGATATCGTTAAGCATATCGTTTCAACACAATTGCACGATATATCGCGTTATCTCTGTAAATGTTTCGACCGACTTTTTTGTACTATCGCATTTAAGAATTCGATGTCTAGATTTCAATATTTTTTTACTTCACTCTTTTCCTTTCTTCATATTTATTTTTTAACAAAGATAATAACAGATACATTTAGATTTTTTATACATTACATTTTTAAAGCGACTGTTATTATTTTTTTAGACCTCTATTGTAGATATTTGTTACCTTTGCATATACAGACTATTATATAATTAATAGTACATGCTACTTTTGGCAATAGCATTTATGACAGCATAATGTTACACTTGTAGTTTCTATACAAGAAACTTCTTACTACGTTAATCGAATTTATATACTTACATTTTTATTATTGGCTTTAAAGGAGCTTTTTTAGACTTTGAAGATATTTATTTTTATTAAGTTTTTTAAAAATATTTTACCATCGGTGTGGCAATAAGAAATAACGTCTCAAAACAAGATTACAAGCAGTGAGTAAGTAAATGTTAAAGAGACACAATAAAAATTGATGATATAATGTATCAGAAGACTCCTTAAAATTATGAATAGTTATACATATAATAATCAATATATAGGCACGTTTATATAACATAAGCATCAAATAGTTTGGCAACGTGGCATAGATAAACAAAAATATGTTACTTTTTTTCGAACTACGATAAGCAATAATATATGAACTGTAGGAGCGATAAAACTGTAAAGTGCGCATGTATATTTTTTCGCTAGGTTCATGCATGACTCAGTCTTGTGTGAGCTCTGACGATGGCGGATGCGCAAACAGTCATGTTCGAACGTAAAAATAGCTATACAATTTCCCAATTTACCGCCTTCTTCATAGTCGCTTTGTTTCTGATCATCTTGGTTGTCACGGGTGTGTTGGTGTATTATTTTGCACCTTGTCCCGAAGCTATCGAAGATAACGATACGCTCTTAAAGGGTTCTTTGACGGATAAGACGAACATATATGTCAAATTGCCGACCGCTGTCGTACCCAAATTTTACGACTTATGGCTAATACCTTTCATATGGGAGGGCAACTTTACTTTTCACGGCGAGGTAATGTTTTATAATTTAATGATATTTTTTGTAACAAATAAATGTTATTTATCTGTTTATAAAAATGTATTGTCAAACGTATCCCACACAGAGTAACTTTCATTGCAAATATATATTGTATTAAATACCTGACAATATACTTTTGTGTGAAATGTTTGTTCTTGCTTGAGACGATTTTGCGAATTGCCACTGTTGTGTTTAAAAAATCATGCATTTTCATAGAATTCTATGTACAATTCTGAAATATTTTCAAGTCTCATAATGAGATAATTAAGAATATCGTACATAATAAAAATTACAGTTTCACGGAAATTAAAAAATATTATAAACGTATCTATTATTAATTTGTCTCATAAACGTTATTTTATAGAAATGGAAATAATATTGATTTGTTTAGATCAAAATTTTAGTAAACGTAACAAAGGACACGAACAATGTTACGCTGCATGCCGTCGATATAAAGATTGATGAAAACTTTACAAGTATCAGAGAGTACTTGACTATTAATAGCCATAAGAGCAACGAGATCGAGGAAATCGGGATCGTGGAACAGAGAAATGACACTGTTAGGCAATTTCACGTGATTAAAACATCGAAAACGTTGAGGAAAGGCAAGCAATACGTCGTGCATCTCAAGTTCATTGGCTATCTGAACGACTACCTGCAGGGTTTCTACAGAAGTTCGTATAATAAGGTCGACAATCAAACGAGGTAAACGATGTCGCAATGAAACTTCATGGTCGAAGTAGTGTCTGGAAAAATTCTTTCGCGGCCAACCGAAAAGTGACGGTAGATTGGGTCAAATTGAAAAGAAAAGTCATATACCATTTTGCAGAATTCGCAATAGTTATTAATAGTTGTGTAATTAACAAAAACGAGATCTAACAAATAAATTTTACGTGCCTGGTGAGTCGTCAGCTTAACGTTTCGCGTGCGCTCATTCGCTCAAATGTTTTTTTGTTAATTATACAATAACTATTGCGAATTTTGCAAAATGGCTTTTCGATTGGTCTCTAAGGAAGTTTTTTTGGATACCTGTGTAAAGCTGTTTTATTTATTATTCCATTAATTGCTTAATAACTCATTTAAAAGCTGAAATCTCAAATTTTAATCTACAAAACATTTAATTAGATAAAAGAGCATGGCTGTATTATAACATAAATAAATTTAAATGTGGAAAAATTAATTAAATTTATTTCCCGAGAAGAGAGAAGAAAGGAAGAAGTTATTAAAATTATTATTTAAAACTAAATCTCTTGACCTTTAGGATTGTCTCATACTCGAACTTATTTGTAGCAAAGTATTTTGATTAGAAAGTGGAACAATAATTATCTTTTAAATAGTCTTGCGATGGAGTATTTTAATATATACAGATGTCCGGCACAAGGTGTTTATCCGTTCGTATACAGGTAGCTTTCGTTAAATTGACCTAAAAAGTCCTATTTCATCTTGTGTCTATGTAAAATGTTGAGTTATTAATTAATGAAGATCTGCGAATTAACGTGCACCCGTATTCGATTTGACTGCAAGAGTCGGACTCCATCAGTTATTTACGTTGCTTACGTGTGGTGAAACATTGAGAGAAGTTGAAAACAACAATGCTTATTCATGAATGATGCATGACGCTGGGCTGTTATACTTATTTACATATCGTTTCTGTCTATGCCTTGCGCGTAGCAACGATAATCACCTGGTTAACTCTTCTCGCCGAATCGCGAACACACTGATTCGTAGATTTTTATTAATTAACAACTTAAAATTTTATGTGATTGTTTGCAAATTAATATAGGACTTTTTTAGTTCAGTTTAACGAAATCTATCAGTATACGAGCGGATGGATATCTTAGCCGGACACTTTATATAATTAACCCAAGAATCACGGTCGATTATTGACGACTGCCAAACCTAACTGCTTTTTACATTGTAGATGGATTGCTACGAGTCACTTTGAACCGACAAATGCACGCCGTGCTTTTCCATGTTTCGACGAACCGGCTTTGAAAGCCCAATTCCAAATCAACATAGCGCGTCCCAGGAACATGACATCTATTTCGAATATGCCCAGACAAGGGAAATCGATGCCAGTGTGAGTAATTGCACGTCATACTTTCGAGACCTGTTGCGAGTGTCGTTTTGTAAACCTGATTATAATTTTTGGTAATTGCTACACGTGAATTTGTTATTAAACTAAATTTTTTATTTAGATTTTTACTTGGGGTAAAATGTTTAAAACGTAAAATTTGATGTAATTAAAGTGATAATCATAAGTAATTATCATTTAAGTACTTTATAAAGTTTATAAAAAAAACGAGTGTATTTCTGTTACGACTTCGCATTGATAAAATTCACAAATTAAAAATTACTGTTTCTACTGTTTTAAATTCTAAATAAAAAAAGAGATGACGCAAAATAATTTACAACGTACTTAATGTGGATTTTTTAAATCTTAAATTTTAGAACAAATTACTTTTTAAATGAAGAGAGCATTGGAGAGTTTTGAAAGAAACTTTTTCTTTTTTATTTTCTAATAATCAGATCCGGTTTAAACACATACGTGTGGGATCATTATAAACGTTCGGTACCGATGTCTACATACTTGGTAGCTTTCATAGTTTTCGACTTCGATGCATGGAAATCGCAAGATGGTAACTTTAGTGTGTGGGCACGCCACGATGCTATTAATCAATCACGATATAGCTTGAATATTGGGCCGAAAGTGCTCAAATTCTACGAGGACTATTTCAAAATCAAATTCCCTTTGCCAAAAATGGATATGGTCGCGTTACCCGATTTCTCCGCCGGCGCTATGGAGAATTGGGGATTAATAACATATAGGTAAGATTATCATATCCTCATTAATGACTAATAATTTGCTTCACTATTATAACAAAATAAAAAGAAATTGGAAATTTGCACAGTGCTTCCTCATTATACAATCAATAAACAATATAAAAAAATGTTGTTTTAACAGTTGTGTGCTAAAGATACACATAAATAATTTTTTAAGATATGAAAATGATTAATTCGTTATTTTGTCGATCTAGAGAGACAGCATTGTTGTATAAGGAAGGTATATCGAACAGTGTTAGCAAGCAGCGAGTAGCCACCGTGGTATCTCACGAACTCGCGCATCAATGGTTTGGAAACTTAGTGACTCCGAGTTGGTGGACGGATCTTTGGTTGAACGAGGGTTTCGCTAGTTATATGGAGTACATTGGCACGGATGCGGTAAGCAGTTCAATTAATAGAAGGTTACATATTGTATGTATTGTCAAAGTTGCTACCATAACACTGCGCTGGTAATTTGACAATTTAAGAAATATATTCTAATTTAGAATGTATTAAATTCTTTGAACACGTTTGAATATATTTTCTATATTGTATTGTAAATTTACCATATTCTTGAAACAGGTGGAACCGACTTGGAATATGATGGAACAATTTATCTTTGACAAAATTCAATATTCTTTCGGTTTCGATACTTTGGAATCTTCCCATCCTGTATCTATTGAAGTCGGCAATCCGGAAGAAATAAATGAAATTTTTGATGAAGTTTGTTATGAAAAAGGTACAGCATGATTTCTTGGATTATGACGATTTTAAAGAAATCTTATGTACACATATACACGTATATTTAGCTATATTAAATTTCTTTAGAATCGTCATAATCCAATTACATCTCGGTAATTTTATTACATGTGTGTGTTTGCGTGTGTGTGTATACATATATGTATGTATAAAATTGCTCAGGTGCTTCCATAATAAGAATGATGGAGCATTTTCTTACAACAGAAGTTTTTAAGAAGGGTCTGACTAATTATTTGAATAAAAAGTAAGTAAAGATAATTTATTATTTTTATTTGGCAAAACTTTTGTTCTTTGTCAGTTATATATAAAGAGACTTGAAATAAATAATTAACAATAACATTTTTGCGATATTATAAATGTATGTAAAATTTTATAAACAAATTTATATAATGCGAAAGCGAAAATAGTTAACGATAATTATATCTGTCGAATAGAGCTTATCAAAATGCTGAGCAAAATGATTTGTGGTACGCTTTGACCAAACAAGCTCATAAAGACAAGGTACTTGACTCAAACATAACCGTTAAAAATATAATGGATTCGTGGACCCTTCAAACTGGCTTTCCTGTAGTTACTGTTGTACGAAATTACAACAATAGTAATATTACACTGACACAGGTATTTCGACAATCATAAATTAAATAATAATTCAATAAGGTATGATTTTAAAATAAATTTAATAAGTAAAAGCCATCTGACTCGTGCAATCATTCTCTTGACATTCTTTCCATTACGCTACAATTACCCACACAGCAAAATATATCTAAGACTTAAATCAAATGTCATTTTATCGGTCATATTTGAGATATCTCGTAGATATATCCTGAATATTTTAAGGATACAACATTTCTGATATCTTTATTAAAAAAATATTGTTTGTTTTGTTTTTAAATAATTATTTATGATTTGATTTTTCTCAAAATCTAAAATCTTCTTTTAAAATTTTCTCAAATCTTTTAAACTTATCTAGACTTATGGTGTATTTGTTGACAATTACTTATCTAAAATATTTGTTGACATAAACTTATCTAAAAAATAAATCTTCTAAACTTATCTAGACAAAAAGAAATATTACTATAAAAAAATTAAAAAAAGAGTTTACAATAATAGTATAAAAAAGTAAAGACTGATTTATGAAGCCGTATTCCTTAATAATTTATACCGGAACTGATAAAGAAAACATACAGGGTGTCGGATTCGATTTGGACCACTTCAAAGATTATAGTAGATTGGGTCAAACTGAGAAGAAAAGTTATATACCATTTTACAAAATCCGTAATTATTATCGCGTAATTAAGAAAACCGTCTGAGCCAATAAGTGCACGGAGGAGCTGAAGGCCGTAAAAGGACGAATTAAACTATAAGATCAGTTAGTTAACCGACGTTGGTGAAAACCAGGGTAAGAGGTTTATGTAGCATTATTCGTGTCGTCTGCTTTTTGCAGGAACGTTTTCTGCTAAACGATAACGATACAACAACCAAATCTGAATCATTATGGTGGATACCTATTACTTATACGAGTCAAAAGCAATTAAATTTTAGTAACACTCGGCCTATGAAATGGATGAAAGCGAAACGCTCGATCATCCTGAATAATTTGGATGTAAGCCCGTCTCAGTGGGTACTTTTCAACGTGCAAGAAACTGGTAATTATACTCTAATAAAATATTGTATTAACGAAAAAGATGTAAATTTCCTGTGTGATAAAAATTAAAAAATACTTTTATAATCTAATTTATTATTTATCTTTAGTTTTTTAATGGAAACAATAATTATAAAATAATTTTGATTGAATTTATTAATGCTTCTGTAAAACTGTTTTAGAATTACATAAAGAATTAATGTTTTAGAAAGTAACAGATTTATTTGTTGCGTAGGTTGCTCCGAAAGTTTCCACAAAATGACGTTCAGCGTTGTGTCACATCAAAATTCTTGATATGTAGTTCTCCTAATTTCACATGACACTTTGCCTTTTGACGCATAAAAAAATCATTCGTTCAATCATGAAACATGTTCAAAGGTGATACTTTTAAAAGAAAATAGATTTATCACGAGAACATTTCCGCGCGGTGATTTTTTACAATTTTAAGAAGTCACTAATTTCACTACAGTGCGCAGTCGAAAGTCTTTGTTCGGTTTTGACGGGAAAATATCAACCCAAAAGACTATTTATGAATGGCGCGCGAACTTCAAGCGCGGTATCGAATATTGTGAGTGATTAATTCCGTGAAGTCCGTTCTGCCACGGCGCGGCGGTTACTTCAAAAAACATTAATACTGTGCGCAACTTACTGCAGAAGACCATTGCACTTATAAAGAAATTAAAGCATTCTTAATTGAAGAGGTGTATTAAAAGAGCGGTGATTTAAAAAAAACAGTAAAGTCGATTTTAGAAATTAATTATATGTTTTTATATGATTTTGCGGAAACTTTCGGAGTACAATCCACGTATTTATTTAAATTATGAAAATATAAATACGATGTTAAATACATACGTTGTGCTTTTGTGACAGGGTACTACAGAGTGAACTACGACAGAGCAAATTGGCAGATGATAATCAAGCAATTGAATAAACAAAATTTCAAAGATATCTCGACGATTAATCGAGCGCAATTAATCGATGACGCTCTTAACTTGGCTAGAGCTGGCAAGCTCAATTATACTATTGCTTTTAATGTTACGAGTTACTTGGTTTGCGAAACCGAGTATTTGCCTTGGAAAGCAGCTTTCAATGCCTTGAGTTATTTGAACGACATGTTAATTTACACACGAAGTTATGACAAATTTAGGGTATGTATTTATCAGTGATGAATTTTATACTCGCATGCCTACTACCATGTTAAGAAAATGGCTAGAGTGAGTCAAACAAATGGTACCATTTCTATTGTTTTCTTAGTAATCTGATTGGTCAACGATTTCATCAACTCATCTTATACATATAAGTGAGATAGAAATAGTGAGATAGAAAATTATTGACCAATCTGAATTACTAAAAAGAGACAGACGGTACCATTTGTCTGTCTCACTCTGACCATTTTCTCCCACTTGACTAAGCATTCTAGTCACAGCACAGAGTTCACTGGTATTTATAAAACTGGAGTGCTAGTGATAGATATTTATAAAAACTAATAACAATTAATTAAATATTCTATACGATTAGCATGAAACATAAATAATACTTTAATATTCTAATTTTTTATATTTTTTAGTCGCTTATATTAAAACTACTCGATACTAACGTATACAAGCAAGTCGGTTTTACTGACGAATTAACAGATTCTCAGTTGACAATTTTAACCCGAATTGAAGTTCTAACATGGGCATGTAACTTCGATCATGAAGATTGCATTATGAGAGCCGTGCAACAATTTGACTATTGGCGTACTGTTTATAATCCGGACACTGATAATCCGTAAGCGGAAATACTATATATACTACAATATATCTTATCATTTGATTATAAAATTATACATAGATTATATTTAATGGCACCTTATTGCATTTTTCGAGGCATGTTAAATCGTAATAATCAAGTTGTTCCATTCTGTTCGGCGTTAAATATATTAATTGCATTATTCTAAATTAATCGTTTGCCTTATAGAATAATTAATAAAAAATAAGAAGTGAAACATACATATTACAATTAATTAAAGATGCCATTTTTGATCGTGATTGATCACGGTAGCTTCATAATATTTTCGAACTTATTAAATTGCACGTTGATTCCTGAATTAAAAAAAGTATATAAAATTTACATAGAAAAATATTAGAAGTAAATCCCCTAGTATGAGATAGGCTTCTAATATGAGATAGCATCATCTGTTGGTTCCACCATGAATTTATTGCCCTTGGAGTGAAATCTGTTTAGTAGAAAATTGATTGTTGGATCGTGCAATCGTAGCACAAGAGATTAGTGATTGAATTTGGACATTAAAAAACTACTATCTCATAATAGGGAATTTTCCTCTACTATCAAGATCCAGCCTAATCAAAAATGGCATTTACGTATATTTTTGTAGCCATTACGAATTTTGTATTTAGGATTTCGCCGAACTTAAGGAGCGTGATTTATTGCACGGCTATTCGAATGGGTGGACGAGGCGAATGGGAATTTGTTTGGCAGCGATATCAAAAATCTAATGTAGGATCGGAGAAGAATCTGCTCTTGCAGGCATTAGCCTGTACAAGAGAGATGTGGCTGTTAAATCGATTGTTAGATTGGGCCGTTACGGAAGATTCAGGGATCAGGAAGCAAGATGCCACCGGAGTTTTCGCATCGGTCGCCAACAACATTGCCGGAGAGTCACTCATATTTGATTATTTCATTAACAATTGGGCGCATATTAAGAAATAGTAAGCTGTCATTACTTTTTTATATATAAATATGTTACTTTCGGGTAATAAACTTAAAAGTATTATTAATTAGAAATGTTAATTAAACCTTTGCAACTATATAGGGTAGATCGGAGATTTCTATGATTTTTTCTATTATAGATCTTTGTTTTAGGTGAAATTATATTTTATTTGAAAGTTTAATATAAAGTAAATCTGTTATTATTTCTAGTTTGGGAATATCAAGTCTCAAGGAAATCATAAAGTCGGCAACAAAAAGATTAAATACAAAATACAAATTGAAAGACGTAAGTTGAAAAGTAATTATATATTTTGAAAGTGATAGTGAAGTTAAAGACAAACTTGGGAATAATTTATATGGAAAACATTAATATTGTCCTTTGATAAATTCAATAAAGGGATGAACATGTGTAATTAACTTAAAAGTCTCATAACTCTATTGAGAAAATGTAATTTTGTAGTATATGCATTTTTATGTTATTTTTTAGATCAAAGAGTTTATGAGAAAACATCTAGATGAACTTGGTTCCGCAAGACGAACGATACTACAAGCGATAGAGCAAGTAGAATCCAACATACGATGGCTTGATAAGTATCACGGACAAATTTACAATTGGTTACAGAAGAATATCGTATAATGTTTAATAATTTTCAATTATTGAAAATTATTCGTTTCTCTTTTGGTGTCGATTCATGAGTGAACCGATGTTTAATATTGCATACTTACCATTGATTTTTGATAGAATTTGTTGCGGCACCAAAATATTGGGCCAAGATTCATCTGTACACAACTAACTCAAAATGGAATACGAAGAAATCACAAAGTAATCTACCATTGAATTGTATGAGAATATGGTACCATTTTGAAAAATATAAATTGGTTGATCTTAGCTTAAGAAAGAACAAGTCATTAAATCATAAAGCATAGATTTTATTCTATTCTGCATGCATGATAGGAGGCTAACGAATAATCTTTATTAAATTATAAGTTTTGTTAAATATAATCTTTCGTAATAGATGCGCGCGTGATAATAAAACAAAAAGAGTTGTAAAAACAATGTTCAGTTATTGTATCCTTGTATAACTGTCTGATTTTGTGACTCGAGCTTATGACTTATTATCCATTGTCTAATTTTGTAGCCGTTATTTTTGTACCACAATAAGTTGGTTTCCGCGGTAGAAATAGCAGAACGTAATTTTATTTTGATGCTTGGAGGATACATTGTTATATCATGTTCAACGAAGTCCACCAACTGAAATAAAAAAGAATACATAACTGTCATTTAACCTATTACTCGATGATAATACCTAATTTATAATTTAAAATTTAATTTCTAATTTATGTTGCATCTTTTGCATGATTAAATAATAATTTACGTATATGTAAGTATATAAAAATATCGT
>NW_011967187.1:1349370-1369268 GCF_000949405.1 Vollenhovia emeryi
TGATACTAGACAGATGGTGCAACATATTTGTAATAAGATACTTCAAAATTCCTAGATAGCAGTGCCTGATGATCAGATTTAATCATGTCATGATCTTCCGATATTGATGGAAATATGACGTACGTTTTGTAGTCATATTATAATGATACATATCGTGAGCACAAGTTAACATACACAGAGGAAAAGTATGAAATCACATATTGACATTACTTTTAAATTCGTGATGCTCATACACTGATTACAATAATTAACTAACATTTGTTATACGTTTTGTACGGCTAGTATTTTCGTTATTATTCTACATTACAGAGCTCAAAAGAATATTTTGGAACATTATTCTAACAATAAGTATGGGTTATGATATTTTTCTCATCAATCTCATCATACGATATTTATAAATATATCATGTGATGAGATTATAAGAAATATATCACAACTTATACTCTCTTAGGTTAATCTGTACTTAGGTTAAAATAAAAATCAATATTTTGTAAACGTTTGTCTTAAATAATGTTGAGGACATCATCTTTTTCATAGAGGGCAAATTAGCACTTTGCTATATGTAATTCCGACATTTATAGCTATTATTGGATATACATAACTTGGATAGGGTGACCGCAATTTATTTTTGTCACCTTTGTGAGATACATGAAGACATTATGAACTCAGAATGCATATATTTTGTTATCGGAGTCATGACATGACTGCGATCTGACAAGGGGAGGGCCAACATATGTTCTCTCCGATTTTAATGAGCTTGATATATGTTGCACAACTACACCTCCCTTAATAATAGGTAAAACCATTCGACCATACGCTCAAGCATTCGCGAGAAAAATTTATTTAAAATTTTTCCACATGCGTATGTACCGAGTCGCTCACAAAATATCTCGCGAATGCTTGAGCGTATGGTCGAATGGTTTTACCTATTATTAAGGGAGGTGTAGTATTGCAACATATATCAAGCTCATTAAAATCGGAGAGAACATATGTTGGCCCTCCCCTTGTGAGCAGCATATAAGCCCGCATCAGTGACTATGTTTGTTATCATGTTTGTGAGACACATAAGCGACAATATGAGCTCAGAATGCATATATTTTGCTATCTGGGTTATAATACTGACAAGCAGTTGAGTTAATTTACTTTGCGTAAAATATGCAAGTTATTTTTAATGCGAATATACAATACATGTTTTATTAAATTTCTCTTTTTAGAAATTTAAGCTCTTTTGTCTTGTCATTTTTATTTTTTAAAATAAGAACTTTGAATAATTTACCGTATCATATTGATTCTCATTCGATATATGCGATGCCACATCAACAAACAAATCTGCGACTTCGTCCCACTTTCTGAAACTGTAACGACAATATACAAACGTAAGAAGTTCATTGCTATAATAGTATAGACTATAGATAGTACTGTAATGACACTCACAATAGATGCAGCTCTTCGATATGTGTTATTAAAAAGTTCAGGGTAACATTTACACCTACTGGACCTGCGCTGTACACGGAAGCAAACACCGCTGAAACATCTTGTCGACGAATGGCAGTATAACTGGCAGGATCGTATTTTTCAATAGCTCTGCCTAAGTAACTGTTAAAAAAAAATTATCGTAAATCGACTGAAACCGCCCTGGGATGTATCTAACTAAGAAATCAGAAAGATTATTATGACTGTTATAATTTTAATGAATTCTATGATGTTATAATACGGGAAAATAAATTTATCATAAATACGCTTACTGACGAACATTACAAAATTAAATTAATTATGTAGATGATTTTTTTGAGTTAGGTTTAGTTAAGTTTCAGTTAATCAAGAGTGTTAGAATTTTTCTCTACTTTAACATTTCTAAATTATTCTGTGAACATATACTGAAATATACATATATTAATTACGGGTTAATGAACTAAAAGCATAACACTTAAAGTCCTTTTTTGTTTAAAATAGTTGATGTTATTGCATCATTTGTTTGGGGACTTACTTTTGGAGCACTGTCTCATTTATCGAACACCCGAGTGTACTTATAATGATCTTCTTCTGTGAGACAAAGTTTGTCTTTAGATATTGATTCCATAAGAATTCCCAATCATCTGTACTTCCTTCTCTTATTGCGGTACAATAAACAGCTGGTCGTGCGTTCCGTGGAATTCTATAAATAAGAAAGTATTAGTTATAAATAACATATTTTATAAAGAAATAAACTGTGATTGCGGTACACTGATAAATTTAATTCTTTCTCGCGTCTCTCTATCAACATATACTTATTAAAAATCTAATATAAGTTTATAATTCTAATTATTTTTTTAATTATTTGTATCTTGAAATGTATATTACAATTTTCCAAAATAATTTTAAATCGTAATATCTTCAGTCTCAATATCTATTTAGTTTGGTTGAAAATATGGAAAGTATATCAGACATTTACGATTAAAAAAATTGTTATTAATTTAATGATTTTATTAAAACTTGTCGGAATCTTACGGTGCGAAATTCTCCCTCCAAGCCGCAAATAGATCTACAGAGTTTTTTATACATTCCGTTTTGTGTAACTTGCAAGCCCATTGAAGGATTATTTCCCGGTTTAATTTGTCTAAATGCTCATCATCATCGTGATCATCGAATCCTATTTCATCATACATCGTAGATAATAATTCCAAAACATATCCATTTAGATCTTTCTGGTAAGTCTGTTGTTCAAATCTTCCATAAATGAATGCTAAGCCATTAAAGAATGCTTTCCAGGGTAAATGATTTGTTTCTTGTCTCAAATATGTCGTTGCATTCATCAACAATTCATATTCTATGTAGTCAGCACGAGCCAAGTTAAAAAGATCGTCTATAATTTGAGCACGATTTAAAACATTGATAGCTTCAAATCCTTTACTATTTAGCTTATAAATTAATTTCTTCCACGAGGAATAATCGTAATTGACACGGTAGAAACCAGTTTGTTTATAATTTAAGATAAACCAATCGTTAGTAGAATTAACATATATTCTCTGAGGTTCTGGTCCTAGCCATATTTTATGCTCGAAACTGTTTGATGGAACAAATACATCAATTGGTATCCAATAATACTCATTGTCAGAGATATTTCTATTCATTGGGAAACGTTCCTGTGGCACAATATATTAAATTAATTTGTGGAATTTTAGAAATTTATGTGAGAAAATGCTAGGAGAACAATTATAATTATATAATATTACCTGAGTAAGCGTTAATATGTCATTAGTTAATGTAGCATTGACCACCGGATATCCCGGTTGATTTGTCCAAGTATTCATAACTTCTTCGATGCTTACATTTCTATGGTCAGTGTTTATCGATACAAATAACTCGAAACTATCCCATAAATCTGTAGGACGTGCCGTAAGATATTTTCGTTTTGTTAAATAATCACGAAGTGCCAATATATGAACTTCTTGGTCAAATGCATTGAATATCATTCGTAAGACACTGGCGGCTGTAATATAAAAATATTTTAATAGTAAACAAAAAGGGAATGTTTAATAAAACATTGAACTTCAAATATCTATCTATAAATATATGTATGTATAAAAGCACTAATAAAGTATTTTGCATTCGTAAAACATTATGATACTCGTATAAACAGCTTTTATTTATATGTATAATACAATAAATTTATAGTTTCATAAATTATAATGAGAATTTAATGTTTTGTATAAGTTTTACTATGTTTTATTTATAAAATCTTATATTATGATAGCAGTAATAAAATTTATTAGAATTTGTAAAGAACATTTTTAGTAGAAATTTCCTTGAGGATGTTATATGTTACACATTACGTGTTTTGATCAATATGATGTAATATGATAATTATACATACATTTTCCGTAAGTGACATAGTCAAAAATATTAGCTATTTCTTCCGGTGTTGTGACGGGATTTGTCATTGGGTGTGCTGAAATCGAAGCATCTTTTGACAGAGCAGACTGCAGCTCGTAAACCACGAATTGATCCATGAAATTATATTTTGGATGTATCTGAGAAGATAATGCAAGTAGAAATTATTACATTTGTTATTTATAATCTTTGTTTATTATTGTTCTATTATTGTAAAAATTCAGGTTAATGGTAAATTATAGTTCTTTAAAAATTTGAGTGAATTTTAAAAGTGAGATAATTAAACATATTGATTAATTTCTCGAATTTTTGAAGAAAAGTAAATTTACTGCATTCCAAAGAATAAAAGTTCCATTTGTGGTGGAAGTAAAATATAATTTCTCTTTTATGCAAATATCAGTAATTACGTACCCGATCAGATATAAACCATTCAAAATATTGCGCGAAACCTTCGTTGAGCCAAATATAATCCCACCAGTCGCACGTAACGAGATTTCCGAACCACATGTGAGTGAGTTCGTGCGCTATTACGGTGATAAGGTATTTTTCGAAGGTGGATGTAACTTCTTCCTGATTATAGAAAAGTCCGTATTCACTGTTGAAGAAATCACGTTCTTTGTACGATATAAAAACTCACTGTATGTATAAAATCTCAATGACACATAGATATGTGTTCCGATAATAGTTAAGGAAAAATAATCTTACCGGAAGGTAACAAGGCCCCAATTCTCCATCGCACCCATTGAGAGATCTGGAATTCCCACCAAGTCTAGCTTGGGCAAAGTATAATTGATGCCGGTAATATTCTGCAACTCGTCAATAACTTCAACGCCAATATATTGAGCGTATTTGCCATGTATCACGATTTCCGGTCTACCCCATACGTTGAGAGTTGCGTTTTCATCATCCACAGACTCAAATTCGGAGACAACAAATGCTACCAGATACGTCGACATAACAACGTTGCTAGTGTGGAAAGTGTCCACCGTGTAATTACCGTCCCTAAGTAACAAGTAAATGTAATAAGATAACATTGCTGATATAAGTACTTTTTACTCAAGAATTACACAGAAAAGCATATAGTGTATCCAGTTTAAGATTTGTAAAATGTATAATTGTATGTATACTTACGTTAGACTTATGGCATCTGTTTTGAGTGGCATATTACTTCGCGAGTTGTAATGATTTAGCCTTTGAATGTTAATTGTGAATTTTGATTTAAATGCTGGTTCGTCTAAACAGGGGAAAGCCTGTCTAGCATACGTAGGCGCAAATTGTGTTGTAGCCAACCAACTGTGAAAAAATGAAATAAGTATTGAAGACTGATATATAATTAATTAATTACATATTTTTACTTTTGTGCATTAATATTTTTATTAATTCATAATTATTAAGAGTTTAATCAAAAAGTTGAACAGTAAGATTACCAAACTGTATTTATTTTCTTTTAATAAACGATACCAAGGTGTTAGTTATTTATGAATTTATACTCACTGCTGCACCCCTTCACTGTCAAAATACGAACTACGATAGAATCCATTCATATCATCATTAAGAATTCCGTTAAAATTAATTTTCACTTGTATCTTCTCATTCGTATGCACATAGGCGGATAAATATATTTTTAGTACTTGTTGCGGACCATGTTCTTTGTAACTCAGTATTTTTATTTCTGAATAATTTTCTCTGAAGACGTTGATATTTGATGAGATATTGAGTTTGTGAGAATTGAGAGTTATTAACGTAGTACTTTCCCGAACTGTCATTTGTATTTCCACACCTCCGTCAAAGACACCTTCTTCCATGTGAGGTGTGAGATATATGTTGTACAAGTTTGGCTCAAGCGTCTTCGGCAAGCGGTACATGTTACTTGAAAATAGATTGTCCAATGCTTCGAAAATTACTGGAACTTTTCTCTCATACCAATCGAACTCATATTTCGCTGTTTCCAAATAGGAATCGACAGATATCTTGAATCTCGGTTCTTTCTTAACCAGCAAGTCGAGTAAGTTTTCATACTGCGAGTAAAACATAAATCGAATACATCTTGATTAATTAGTTGACAAGAATTTTAAATGAATAATTACAAAGAATTTAGGTAGCCCAACTTGTAAATCTTAAATCTTTCTGAAAATCGCGAATCTGGCTGGGGTAATATTTTTCGCAATAAAATTAATTTATACAGGACGGGGAAAATGGGGGGGGGGTATTGAATGCAAAATGTAGCATCAGAAAAATACGAATTGTATTTGAAAAATAATTATCGAATCGAATACGTGAATCTGTTGACGATAATAATTCCACGTGTAAGATAAACTGCGTTATGTCCGAAAAAGAAATCGGCGCGTAGAACTAATGTGGAAAGAAACGGTATATAGATTCACGATTTTCAGAAAGATTTAAGTTTTGCAAGTTGGGCTACCTACATCTTGCCTTGTGACCCACATTGGCGTGTTCTCATATATTGTTTAGTTCTTGATAAGGGTCTTACTTGAAAGTTTATTAGTAAGAATTTGTTTTATTTAAGTAAAATATCTGGTAAAATATGAAGATGGTAACGGAAATATTCGGCAAGTTCGAATAGTGTAGATTGTTTAATGATAAAACTTGGTTATTTTATTTTAAATATTTTATTTTACTTAATTAATAAATGCTTTTCATTTCGTATTGAACAGAATGTGTGCATATACAGAAAGAATATTTAATCGTGCTGTTCTTTATGAAAATTGTTTAGAATTTAAAATACAGTGTCTTACTTTATTATCTTTCATATTTTTCGAGATATTTGGTTAGTTTAATTTAAAGTGCGACAGCCAGTAGATTTTTTCTTGTAACTTTAATTAAAAATTAAAATTAGTTAAAAATATATCATGATACATTACCTGTTTATAAAGATCAGAAGTGGATAATCTGCTTGCCAAAGCGCTCACTATATTTTCGATTTTTGTATAATCACCATAACTGTAATTAAAAATGGTATGTCATGCTGCGTCGTTATACAATTTTTATCACTGTGCAAAATTAGTTACTCACTATCGGTTCAGTATATCTTCATAAGAAGTTTCGATCACTTTCATGACAACTTCAACACCAATCAAACTTGCATCGTAAACGTTCGAAAATACTTTCGCGCTATCTTGATACCGTATATTCACAGAATCCTTAATAATCGCTTCTCGCAATAACCTTGATTTAATGAAAGAAACAGATAAATTTGTTATAATTAATAAAATTAATGAGCATTGCAATTCTTCTTAACAAAATTTAATAAATTGTCTGTTTATCACAAAATTAAGGAGATTCTTGACAGAGTTGCACCTCTTTACATCTTTTGCATCTACAGTTCTCAGTTCATAGGAACATTTGTGTAATACCCAATTATATTCTCTGATTTAGTCCGAACAGAAAGACACTTTCGATCTATACACATAAACCATATAGTTTGCTTATTACACAAATGTTTCTTTAAACTGAAAACTCTAGGTGCAAAAGGTGCAAAAAGATGCAATGCAGTCAAACATCTCCTTAACACATGAATATTAGAAAAATTTCAAAATAAGATGCATCTTTGTAATTTCTACGCAACATATGTGCTATTATTGTGTTATATTTAGAAAATTATTAATAAAAGTAATTTATGGATGCCAATTTCTTATGAGTTATAATTCGATATTAACAATAAAAAGAATATTGTACATACCTTTCTAAATCATCCCTGTTTTCTGAACAAGCTAATGAACTAAGAATTACAAGTTTATCTGTAGTCACATTACTGTTTAGGTACTCGTTCCATAAAATTTCATAATTATCTCTTGAGTTCATTCTCATGGCTGTGCAGTAAACAGCATCGCGATAATTTGGTGGTATTCTGTAAAATAATCAATAATTAACAAAATCTAATTAATATAATGTTACATACACGCGCGCGTGAGCGCATCTTATTTTATTTATATATTTGTTTTTTCCTGTACTTTTGACACAATTACATACGACGTTTATGCATTGTACAACCATTTCTATTTTCATTGCGCTATGGAAGAAAATGACTGGATATATTTTAATTTTTTTTGGACTTACATAATTGAATGTTTTTTCTGTTGGAAATATTTTGCAGCGTAAAATTTACAATCTACTACATCTAATTTACAGGCCCATTTGCGAGTATGTATTCTTAACATTTTAGTTAAATCGTCGTCGATCTCACGATCCTCAAAGCCTAACCGTGTGTAAAGTCCTTCTATTAATAATGTTAACCATTTCTGAAAATATTTTATAAATATTAATTTTTATATATATACACACACACACACACACAACACACTCATATTTATTGTATAAGTGTAACGTACGTACTTTATATAAGTGTTCAATTTCACGTCCTGCAAAACGGTTGTTCAAGTAAGGCAGATTATTGAAGAACGCACGCCAAGGGAAATAATTATTTTCTTTCTCCAAATACATTGTAGCGGATATAACAGTTTTGTAATCGATGTAATCTGCTCTTGCAAGATTCATAAGATCATCAATTAATGCTGCGCGATTAATTTCGTGAATTGTTTGAAAATCTTGGTTGTTAAGATAATCAATCAACTCCATCCAATGCTTTTTGTTATAATTAACGCGATAGTAACCTGAAAACAAATTGTACATTTGTAAATGCAAATATCTTAAAATAGCGAATATCATCGAATAACGCAGATACAAGTCGGTAAAAGTTGTTAAATTTCTAAATTTTGCTCATTAAATTTATCATTCTTTTCGATGAGTGCTAATTTCTAATTTGCTTTGTCCAGTCACCTGATTGTTGGGTGTTGAATAGTAAAAGTGAGTCTGATGACTTTTCTATTTTTTCCATGTTTTTTGTTAACCATAATTTTGAAGTGGTATCAGAGTAATCTGAACTATTCTGCACTGATGCCCATGTAATTGGGATGTGCCACAGAGTTTTATCAGAGTTATTGTCATGTTCTTTAAGGAAGAAACGTTTTTGAACCAAAATTATAGCACATTTTTGAACATCGACATTAACGACAGGATAACCGGGTTGAGTTGTCCACGTGTCTAAGATGACTGTGATATCGTCTTTTAGTCCTTTCTCATCTAGTTTTAGTTGAAATGAGGCGTACAAATCTTTTGGCTCGGCAACGCTGTAACTTCTAAAAAATGAAACAAGAAATTATTTCTTCTTCTTAAATCATGTGCTTATTTACAAAATAAATTTTAAAGGTGTTAGGTAATATCTTAAACATTAGAATAATGTTCCTCGTCTCATTAAAATCTGCTATAGATATTTATACACTTTATACATAGATATACTTTGTATAAGGTTATGTTATTTATACAGATATACTTTAATTTTTATTCTTTCTCTTGCACTTACGTACCAATCATCAATTTTTCTTTCGACACAATTTTATTATTAAGACTAGTTCGATTAATTTAAAGTTCTCTTTACTATTATAAATGTTTTAATTAACGTATATCGTACATTTTACTTACATTTTGCAACTTTTATAAAAATATCTTTGTAATGTAAATAAATTAATATATGTATATATTTGTTTGAATAATATTTAATCAAACAAACTTTTGATAATTATGAATTAACATCAGAGAAACTGCATTCGTTAAATTAATAAAAGAATTATTTGTAGTCTCAAAATGTTACATACTTTTGTTTAAGATAGTCACTTAATGCATCATTGAATATTTCAGTTCCAAATACTTTTTCGACCATTCTCAATACGCTAGCAGCTTTAGCATAATTAATTGTGTCAAATATGCTGTGAATTTCACGAGGAGTAGTTACATCATGACTCATGGGATGTGTAGATTTAGAACTGTCTGCACTGAAAGCAGAATGTACTTGGTCCACCACAAATTGTGATTCCAACGTATCGTCTTCAAATGCCTAGAAAGCGAATAATTTATTGTTTAAAGAAATGCTTATCCCATCTAGTTAGAATAATACTTGTATTTTAATATTTATTTTTCTATTATTTATTTTTCTTATTGTATTAAAATGTAAAAAATGCTGCATGTATGCAGTAGAAGAATATGTCTGTAATTTCCGTATTTGCGATATAAAACTATTTTAGACTGTTCGTAAAAACTCACAGACATAGTGATAGTGATATAATTAATAGTGATCAAAGATTTCGTGTATCTTTAATTCATAATTACGTCGGCGGGGAATATTTTTATTACGTACACGGGCTGGAGCATGGTATTGGAAGTATCTAGCAAATCCTTCGTTCAACCACAGATATTTCCACCACAGAGGACTGACCAAATTTCCGAACCATTGATGGGAGATTTCATGAGCAATCACGTTTCTGATATCTAGCTTATTTGTTATCGGCGAGTGATTCTCGTCATATAACATACTCGCTTCCCTGTATGTTAAAAGGCCCCAGTTCTCCATTGCGCCTGATGAAAAATCGGGTAGCGCTGCCATAAATAATTTTGGGAGTTGATATTTTTGGTTGTACGTCTCCTCGAAGAATTCCAACAATGGAGACATTACTTCTAAAGCGTAAGAGGTTTGACTAATGGCGTTGGGACGTGCGTATACCGCTAATTTAATTCCATCACTTGTTTCCCCAGATTTAGACTTAAAATCAGAAACAATAAGAGCCACTAAATATGTCGACATCAGTTTTGTCTCGAGGAAAGTGTATGTGAGCTGACCATTTTCACTGCAACATTTTGTTAATATGTAATTTTAGTTTTTGTATTTCAACAGGTTTTATAAAAGTCATGTAATAATTGTTTTAAATTTATAGTATGCTCTATATATTATTAACACTAATAATTTTTTCAAAGGGAAATATTTATGATATTCTAAATAATTTCTTTAAAGTACCTACGTTTTTGTATTAAAAAATATTAAATATCAAATTATAATAAATTATCAAACTTTTGGTTTTTTAAAGACAAGAATGGTTAATAATAATATAATACTAAAGTAAAATATTTGTACTTGATTAAAAATTTGTAGTTGATTATGAAAAAGGGAGCATTTAATTCCATTATCCTAACAAATACATTTAGATTTGTACATACGATCTGGTTATTGATTTCCAGTCCATATTACTGATTGATTGGTAATCGGGTGGCACGGTAACTTCTATAGTAAAGACTGCTTTCATCGCTGGTTCATCGAAGCAAGGAAACATTTTTCTAGCGCCGACAGGTTCTAAGTGAGAGGCTGCTAGCCATCTAATACATAAATTTTGCACAAAATCTTTAATGCAAGAATTTTAAAAGTAAAAATGTAATAGTAAGATTTTTTTTGCCTTTCATATATTATCTTCTTTCTCTCTTATTTATTAATTTTTTAAAATAAATAATTGTAATTTAAAATTTAAACAAAATTACGGTTATAATATTATTGTTAAGTAAGCGATAGTAATTGCAATCGTTTTTAGAGATTTTCCTTAAAATTGTTCTTGGCATTTTTATATAAGCACAAGTTCCTTAAAACGAAAAAGATATTTGAGAACGTATCTCCTGCTAATTCGTATGACGCAAATTAAGTGAATGCAATAATATTTATTTACCTCGTTTCTCCCTTCTCATTCAAGTAAGAACTTTTGTAGAAGCCACGAAGCTCTGTAGCGTTCAAATTACTTTTGTACTTGATTTCGATGGTCAAATTAGTTCCCGTGGTTACTTCTTCTTCTAGATAAATAATGTAAAAGTCATATCGGTTTTCTACCTTTTTCTTTAGAATGTGCAAAGGATCTTTTTGACCATTGGCTGTGACGGTCACTTCTTTATGTTCAATGTTCGAAGAATGCAAAATGATCTGATCTGTCGGATGTGTTACATTGGCTGCGATCGTCACCTTTCCGTCAACGGTAAAATCCCCCTCAAGATAAGGTGTAACGGAAATAATATATTTTTGAGGATTTATATTGTTTGGTAAGCGATATCGTAGGTTATCATATTTTCGTAGCCACTGAGTTATAGATTCTGAAACGTATATAAACCAGTTCAATTCGTATTTAGCGATTTTTAAAGAAGAATCCAAAGATTTTTCGATTGACGTGAAGTCCGCTTTGTGCTTGTTTATGAGAGTTTCGAATTTGTTCACTAATTCGAATGTAGAGAGACGCTGCGACGCTCCATCCAGGATTGTGGCTATTGTACCCTGTCCTCCGTAGCTAAGTGAGAAAATAACATACTTGTATATCAAATCATGATCTTTACATATGCGTTGATATCGTCGATAGTAAATAATATTTTGTATTGTAAAGGAGAATTTAAAAAATATATTTTACGCGCAATGCATATTATACATATATTTATATGTATTACACACACACGTATATATACTATATGTATATTTGTATATATGTATAATATGTAATACTAGTGCATCGTTAATATCTTATATTTACTTATAGTGATTGAAATGTTAATTATATTCTACTTCGTTTTGAATGTTAATGTTAATATGTCATGTAAGTTTACAGTGTTATAAGGGTAACTTACTATTCTTCCATTTCTTTGTGATACTGGTCAACAAAATCAAGAACAGTCTCAGCACCAATCAGGCCAGAGTTATAAACGGCGGCGAAGACAGTCGTGCTGTCCTGTTTACGAATTTGATTCTTGTCAAAACTGCTAATGGCTTTAAGTAGATATCTGCACAAAAATAATAACAAAGTTGTCAGCATTGTACAGCACACGTACCATATTTGCGTAATAATGATGTCGTACTATTTTCCTATATTTGAATTGTATAGCTACAATTATATCATCCAAATTAAGTATCAAGAGTTGTTAAAAATTTTTAATTTTTATACAAACATATATTATTTATGTATCTAAATATTTTGTTATTAATTATACATATACTACAAACAATTAGAAAATGTTTAAACATTTTTTATATAGCTTATTAACATCTACATATATGTGGTGCGCAATTATTGTGTTCTTTTGTAACACAGTACTTTTTATATATTAAGCTATGTAATTTGTAAGATTTTTGCTCTGTAAGCTCCGTAGCTCTATTTTTTTATATCATTTTTCTGTTCTCGGTTGCTCCTTTTGCTTGACAGTGTTACATAGCTTCTAAAGAAATAGCATTACACAGCATTGCTTTACAGACTACATAGCTATAAGTTACTTATGCATGTGTTAAACACAATTTTTATGGCGTATCAAGTCTTACTCTTGTAAGATGCTAGTATCCTGACTGCATCCCAATGCGTTCAAAATCACTGTTTGGTCGGATGGATAATCGGAATTTGTATATTCTTCCCACAAAAATTTCCAATTATCAGGAGATCCATGTCTTATGGCTACGCAGTACGCTGTAGTTCTTTCATTTGGCTTAATACTGTAAAATATTAAACAATTTGATATTACTAGACTATAATTAAATTACTTTAAAAGTTAGAAAAATTTTTTTTAACATTAAATATAAAGTCCGAATGTTTCAACTTTCTATTATAAATAAGATAAATAAACGCAAAAAGGTTATATATTAGGAAGATTAGAAGGTATTTGAATATTGAATTTTATTGTGTACTATTCAATAAAAAATAGGAAATACTTTTCATGTGCTAAAAATTCGACTATTTTTAAATTGCTGAAACTCGACAAAAGTTGACCTATTTTTTTGGGTTAGTGTATACACTTATGAGGATAGAAACGAGAGAATGCTTTTATATTCGTACCGGATACCATCTGTTTTCCACTTTTGAAATTTTTCAGTATAAATTGTTACACATTCCTGATCGTCGAAATTACAAAGCCAATTATTGACCTCCCGTCGTAACAAAATTTGTAGCCAGTCATCATCTTCGCGATCTTCATATCCTAAGTGGAGATTTATATTTTCGAGAAGAGAATGAACATATACCTAGAGAAATATAAAATAATTTATATAACAGACTTTTAATGTAAAAATTTTAACATTTTATATTAAGTATGTTTTTATATTTAAAATAATATAACTATTTTTGAATTCTAATTGCTTAAATGTGTGTATAAATAGTTTTATAAAAAGAAAATATTAATTGCAAATTAACGATAACATGAAAAAGCTTTGAGAGACATATACAGTTAGTTGTGTGTAAGTCAACTTTCTGTAACATTAATTACAAATCTAATACATGTTACAAATCGTTTTTCTTGTTACTTATTTAACATCAAAAATCTTAAATTAATAGTTAATTAATTGTAAATTATTCCAAAGTTTTATATGTATAACAAACGATGTGGATAGCTTAGTACTTGTGAAACAAAATTGTGACTGCTTTTTTAACTATGTATAAATTGGTGTTCTATACTTAGTTAACAAAACCAAACCTTGAAGTTGAAATATGTTGCATCATGCCCAGTAAATCGCTTATTTAGATATTCAAAACCATTAAATGCTGCTTTAAAGGGCAGGTAATTTGTTTCTCTTTTAAGATAGAGCAATCCATCTAAAAGCGTATCATAATTTTGATAATTTGCTCTAGCCAGATTTAGTAGATCGTCTACAATGGCGGCTCTATTCAATACATGAATTTCGGAATTAGGATCTTCGCTGTTTTTTAAGGTATTGAAAATGTTCTTCCATCCAAGTTTGTTATAATTTACACGATAAAAACCTGTAATAAAAATATCATAGTTATTTTTTAACAATTTTTATATAAATTTACCTCAGAATTTATAATACTAATTAATCCTAGAAGATTTTTATTCCATATTTTTAACAACGTATATGTAAATTACTGCTTTGTAAAAATATGTCTTTCTTTCTATATAATTTATCTGATAAACTGATAATAATTTAACAATGAACGCATGATAATTACTTAATAATTATTTTTCTTATAAATGGTTTTGTAAATTATTTTTGTGCAGTTGAGAACGCTGTTCAGTACAAACCTGATGATTGAACGTTGAATACAACCCATTTTTCCGGGTTCATTTCAAAATATGCGGTGCTTTTGTTGTTAGACATCCAATACTTCGGGTGCATGTCACTGAAATCTGGGTTGTCTTGTGTAGCAAACGTGATAGGGATTTGCCAAGTGATATCTTTATCGGTATTTTCCAAGTTTCTCAAAAGGAAACGTTCTTGAGTAATACTCAATATACCATTGTCATTAATTGTAACTGATATAACGGGATATCCAGCTTTTGTAGTCCAGGTATCCATTACTGCTTTTACATCGATGTTTGATAGTGACGGATCTATTTCTGATTCGCTATTTATTTCTTCTTTTATTGCTACCCATAAAGCATCCGGATTGCTCAAACCTCTATCTTTGCTAAAAGATATACTCTGTTTGTAATAATTTCTTGATTATATCGAGTGAAAAAGACATATTTAGTATAAAATATTAATAATTTATAATGTTTTTAATTTACATTTCAATTATTTATAATCGAACGTATTAATGTGTAAGTATTTTGCATCATCAAATAATGCTGCAAGTCAGTTTAAGATAATATTAAAGATTTATATGTTTATGACAAGAATAAATATGGGAATCGTCGGTAGTTGATTAACAAAATGAAGGATTATTAAACGACTTTAGATTGGCAGGTGTTTTATTTGACCTGTTCTGACGTTTCGACCATCCGGGTTGTGGTCCTTTTCAAAGAAATAAATATTTCTTTGTCTTCGTTAATATGCTACAAAACGCGTTAATATCTATCAGAGCACAGAATTTCTGTGCCCTGAAGAGGACCAGTATTACTGGCCGAAACGTTGTAAAACTAATTCTGAATAAAGAGTTTGCCAGTAAAGTCGATTCCACACTTAACTATATATTTCTTGATTTCTCAACTGGCGTTGACATATCTGCTTTTGAATTGTTACCAGTGTAAAGTTGTCTAATAATCCTTTATTTCATTTATATGTTTAATTAACACAATACTAGATTCTTTTTCTAATTTTGTCTCGTTACATTAGTTTCTTTTACAAATTATTTGATGTATTATATTGTTCTTAAAGTTCATTATATACAAAAATCGAATATTTTTTAATCAAATTAAATATGTTTAAAATACAGTTATAATTACAGTTGATTGTAATATTTACTTGTTTTGTATGTATCTGCGTAATGCGTTCTCGAAAATCTCGGGTCCGAACAGGAGGCTCATCATACGGACTATACTGGCTCCCTTGTTATAGGTAATAGTATCTCCTATTCCTGCGATTTGCGATTTATTAAAGACATCCCGAGTCATTGGAAGAGAAGATTCAAGACCGTCCGCTATTAATGCAGTTTGATGTTGTTCCACCACGAATTGCTCTTTCATGTTCCAAGTTTCCTCGAGCTATAATAAAACAAAAATGTTAGAATATAAAAGCAAAATTTGTTAAATACAATTTTATTAAAAATGTAAAAATGTAAAACAATTTTTACATATGTGTATATCTTAATATTGATATGGACGTCTGGTAAATTTCAGCAACTCATTTTTAAGAATATCAAGGTATATTATAATAGGTATATGGTTTAAGCAAATCGTGCAAAACTGAAATTAATATTTATAAAAAATTACTAAAACTTAATATACATACATATTTGAAGTTTCTTTTAAAAATTATATTTTAAATTTATATTTGATGTGCGTATATTGTATAATATATTGATAGTAGTCCTAAATATTAGTTCTTACCTCCGCGGTACCGAAATATTGATAGTATGTGGCGAATGCTTCGCTAAGCCAAAGATAGCTCCACCATTCTGGTGTCACCAAATTTCCGAACCACATGTGCGCAAGCTCGTGAGCGATCACAGAAGATACGCTCTGCTTTGCTATCGCCGATGATTCCATCTCGTCGTATAACATCCGACTCTCGCGATATGTGACCAATCCCCAATTTTCCATGGCCCCAGCTGCGAAGTCAGGTACGGCCACCATGTCCATCTTGGTCAGGTTCGCCTTCTTATACGGTTCGTTGAATTTCTTCTCATACAGTTCGAGTGCTCGTCTTCCAACGTCTAAAGCGTATTGAGCTTGATCGATAGTGGTTGGTTTGGACCATACTTTAAATGTGACTGGATCTTCTTCTTTTTGATTTTTTTCTTTAAACATTTCATCTGGTGTTTTAGGAAGAGAATCAAATTCCGAAATGACAAAGGCCACTAAGTATGTGGACATTGGAATGCTTTCTTCGAAAATATCCCACATCTTAGTTCCTGGTTTCCTTAAAAGCAAATGGATCATATAATGCAAATGCATTAAAGCAAAAAAGGCTTATTCAGGGAAACAGTAGTAGTTATATTGTTCTTTGACACTTACAATCTCTCAGATTTTAGCAATGGCATATTACTGATGGTCTTATAATTTTCGTCTCTTGCTATACGGATCGTAAATTTTGCCTTAAAGCTTGGTTCGTCGAAGCATGGAAAGACATGTCTCGCGTGTGTTGTTTGAAATTGTGTTGCAGCTAGCCATCTATGGTGATAAGTAACAAAAATTGTATTACGAATTATCATAACGTTTTCAGGTGACCATAATATTTATAGTGCATATTTATTATTTCTCTTTGTTCTCATGAAAAAAATTCCATATTGATTTCTTACTTACTTAATCTCTCCGTTGTGGATGTAGGAACTTCTATAAAATCCAATCATGTTGTCGGATAAAACTCCATTGTATGTGAAAGATATTGTTAATTCCCCACCTTCAGGGATGGTTTCGGGGAGAGGAATAGTATACTTTTCAGTAGTATCTTCATACAAATTCGAATAACTATCAGCTGCATATGGTGCTTTAACCGAACACTGTATGTTTGTGAGGTTTCCCACGTGTAGTGTAACATTGTTAGTTGCACTTTTTGCGATAGCTTCAATTTTTACGATGCCCTCAAAGGTAAAGTCTTGAAAGTTTGGTATTAACTTAATATCATACGAAATGGGTTCAATGTCCTTTGGTAATCTGTAGTTTATGGAGTCGTCATTTTGAAAAAAATCTTCGTTTTGTCTAATAGTACCTGGAGAACATGTTGTATGAATAATCTCAAAGTTGTATATACGAAAGAATTTATTTCAAAAATATGTTCCAAAACTAACAAATCTGGCTATAACTTTACGTATAGTAATTAATAATCTAATTGCATCAGTAAAAATATGCAATACATATGTACAACACATGTATATGTTATATTGTATACAGATTGTTATAGTAAATGTTACTTTACTTTAATAGACACCTCATCAATGACCGTAATTGTGACATAGGGTAAGGTGGGGCAAAGGTCCGAAAAAATCTCAAATTTTGTTTTTCAGTCTTTGGTTATATAAAAGTAAACAAATTTCAAATGACTGGGCGAAGATCAATATCTGAGCCAACTAACATAGCAGTATCAGTTCATTTACCACTTAACTAAAAATGATGAATTTTTTTTGACCCCTACACCTGCGGACGTTTGCCCTTTTTTTGGGGGCAAAGATCCGCACATGCGGACTTTTGCCCCTCGGTAAAAAAACAATTAGGTATTTGTATGGTGAACGTCTTTATTCATCCAAGAATGTTTGCATATTGATCAAAGTTATTGGGAAAAGTTAACATCCCCTGAAAGCGACCAGAGCTCCCCAAAATTGGCTGAGACAGTCTTTTGACGACATCACTGCAGGAAATTTTATTTTCCTCGCTTGTTTCAGAAAATTTCGATTGTAGCTCGGGTGTAAAGGGCTTTACTTCGGTTTTCTTTTTGTAAGTCCTAAAAACGAAACTATACCCTATGCTACATACGAGGTGTGTCCCAAAAGTATCCGACCTCTGCATATATCTTTATCCTTGGGCATCCTATTGTGGAAAACAGGTATTCAGTATTTAAGGTGGACCTTTAGAAGTACCCCCACCAAGCGGTACGACCCAACACTTGTTCAGTCGGCAACGGTACGCAGTTGTGTGAGCGTCGAAAATTCCGAGCGTCGCATTTCACAAAATTCGTTCCATAGTGCCTACGGAAGAACAAAAGAATTCTCGAGGTCAAATTGTCAAAAACATCCTGGGGTTTATCAACAAAGATCCTGAGTTGCTTAAAAGAGTGCCAAGTTTTTGGCAAAATTTACAACACAAATTCTCTGCTCGACTCGTTCAGTCATTGTAAAATGCGACGCTCGGAGTTTTCGACGCTCACGCAACTGCGTACCATTGCCGACTGAACAGCTGTTGGGTCGTGCTGCTTAGTGGGGGTACTCCTAAAGGTCCACCCTAAATACTGAATACCTGTTTTCCACAATAGGATGCCCAAGGATAAAGATATATGCAGAGGTCGGATACTTTTGGGACACACCTCGTAAATATCAAACACTGGGGGGCAAAGATCCGCATGCGGCCTTTTGCCCCATTGGCACTGCGGATCTTTGCCCCATTTTTTAACATGACACTATAATGACAAGATGGAGTTCAAGCTTGGAGTAACATTAAAAATCTCTTTGTTGCGGCTAGCTCTGATCCTTATCAGATATGCAAATTGATATGGGGATTCGGAAGAAGTGTGAAAAATTATAATTTGCAGTCAAAGCTATGAGAATATTACATTTAAAGTGACAAAAACAGTTCTTACCTCATGATTAGCAAATGGCGCGATGTAATCACAAGATTTTTCGATGTTAGATTGGCACCACCTGTACCAACATGAAATTAGCTCCTAATCGCGTCAAAGTTTGTCGCGATTTTTAAAAAGCGCCTGCGGATCTTTACCCCGTGCGGATCTTTGCCCCACTTTACCCTATGTTGTCGAGGTCAATGACTTGTATAACCTTCAAAAGGTTTTATTTAGTAGTCATTATTTGTTAAGAAATTGTTAACAAAAAGTTTTATAAATATGATGTAATTTTCAGTATGTATTAAAAAGATATAGGAAGGGATTTATATAATATATAAATGTACAAGAAACGCATGGGTGAAAGATTTACTCTTCCCTCTGCACCCCTATCTCACAAAATATAATCGAACCCAAACCTATATCTAATTAAAATTATAATTAGGATTCGTAGAATTATATTCGTTATAGAAAATCGAGAAGCCACGTGGAACTATACAGGGTGTTT
>NW_011967187.1:1369624-1374097 GCF_000949405.1 Vollenhovia emeryi
CTGGTAGAAGTAGTTTCTCCCCCAAAGCAGGGGTCAGTATGGAGTGGACGTTTCTTTGCGTGGAAAGTTGCAAACTCATCGTACAAAAATCATACAAATAATTTCACAGAAACTGCAAAGCCAACTCTGTTTTCAGAGTGAAACTACTCGTACTTCCATTGTTGTATGGTTTCATATTGGTTTTCAATTGTCCACGCGAAGTAAGGCCCACACCGACTCCTGCTTTCGGGACGCAAATATTTTTATCGTTGTATAGTTCCACATGGATTCTCGATTGTAACAAATTGTAATTTTACAAATTCTATTTCTTTATAAGTTTTTCTATTTATAAGTTACTTAAAAATATGTTTGGTTTAAGTTATATAATATATCTCGGGGTGGAAATGCAGGCGAGGGACGGAGCTTTCGCCCACGCGCTTCTTGTGGAATTTGTACATATAAATAAATCTATATGAAGAGTATGCTCTATTAAACGTACACAGTGTCATAAGTGTTGTGCTAAATTCAGTCTCTTATTAATAATTTTTTAATAAACAATGTCAGCCGACTAAAGCCTTTTGACGGTTACTCAGGACATTGATCCTAACAATATATGTCAATGTCAAGGTCATCGGTAAAGTGTCTATTAAAGTAAAGATTTACCAACGTTATACATATATGTACATGTACAACATTTCCTAAATTATTGGTGATATTTAATTTACCCTGGCTAAGATAATATTTTTCGTAATTACAACATTTAAAATATGAAATATTTAGACACGAACACCCTGTCACGGCTCTTAGTCTTTTATTCCTTTAAATTTGTGTTTATCACATTTGAGCCATACAAATTTTTATTAATTTGTTTTTATGCATTTTTATTAATTTGATATTTAATTTAATTTGATAACAATAAAAAATTTTATTCATACAATCTTATAAAATTACATAGGTTCATTTTTTATTGGACAAATTTTACAAAAAATGCATGTTGTTCGTATAAGTGTTTAATTTATATATTATGTATCATATATTTTAACTCTTTTTATAAATAGATCTTTTTTAATGAATTGTTATAAAATATAAATAGAATTACCATTATAAAAGGGAGATTTATCTGCTGCATTTCCACTAACAATGAGTAATGTGATTAGGGTGCAAAGCAACAAAAATTCCGACAAGATCTTCATCTGAAAAGTAATTGTACGATTTCTCTTGATCTTTTTAAATTGTATAAAAACTTATAGTTAAGTATATACATATATGAGCACACATGCAGATTATTTCCTTATTTATAGTTGATAGAAGACAATTGACCAACTACAGCCTTATTAATGTTCAAATTGTATCATATTTTATACATTAATTTGTCTTGATTATTATCGTAGAAGAAAAAGTTATGCTAAAAAGAGAATGTTTTTTTAACAGATTTGTGCTTGTATGTACATATTGTATAATATCAAATGACGAATATTATATATCTTTACGCTCTTAAAATTTTCTGCAGATAAACTTATATTACAACACGATATGTTTTCGAAAATTGAAAATATTAAAAAATTAATCGCACTTACCTTTAAAGGTTTTATCGCGCTTATAACTAGTATTGCTGTTTTCTCATGGTCATTTTACGTTATAAACTCTTCGTGACTTTATCTGAACAAGTTTTTTTGTATCCGCAAATATCACATCTGAGAACAATTATATTCCACTTTTCCTAATATTTTAATTTCACGTTTAAATAAAATAATTTTGAAATAGAGGAAGTCGGTCGCACGTCTATCGTGGACAGTTAATGTATCCGATTTTCACAGTACGTTTCTAGATGAATATGTCGCGCGAACAGTTCTCGATCGAATGAGAGATTGTTATAAGCGGTGTTCTTTTTGTTACTATGTTGAAATAATCTATAATATTATTAATATCTTATCACAGATTTATCAATAACGATACCATTATTTTTCTTGTATGAAATCATGTTATCACACATGTTGCACAAACGTCATGCGCTGTGAGAAATTAATTAAAGCTCTGAAAAAAGTTATGCTAGAGTAATAAATAGATTATAGTTATTAAAGTATATACATTAGAACTTAAGAGATTTATTATTGCATTACTACAACTGTTTCCGGCAAACTATGTACAAATTAATCTTTGTATAGTGATAATCTAGATTAATGATAAAGTTTCCGTATCGCATATAACTTTATCAATTATCTACTTTATCTAATTTAATATCTTATAAAAGCATTTTAAAACATTTAAAAAATTGTTTTAAGGAAATCCGTTTTACTGACATTTTTTATTTTAATTAATCTTTGAAGTGACTTTATATAATTGCAAAATTCTTGCGCACGATTAAAGTGTGCATGAAAACGAAGAGCAGGACGGTGACTCTTAATGAAAAGCAAAAAGAAATATTACTTATTTTTGACATGCAGAACTGTTACTTGACGACTGTATATGTATATGTATACATATAGTTGCACTTAATATAAA
Organism: Vollenhovia emeryi; assembly: GCF_000949405.1. Classification (NCBI taxonomy): domain Eukaryota; kingdom Metazoa; phylum Arthropoda; class Insecta; order Hymenoptera; family Formicidae; genus Vollenhovia; species Vollenhovia emeryi. The sequence goes on from NW_011967187.1 coordinate 1,372,106, forward strand.
AAGTCTAAATGTTATATGTATACATAAAATAAGGGTCTCTTACCGTAGAGAAAACAAGTAAGAACAATATCCTGCAATTGAAACTAAGATTAGAAGCTTAGAAAGGATTACCTAAAAAATTTTATAAAATACAAATACAGACGTAGAATAATATGAAGAGCAGTATTGCGTGTAATAATAAATATCGGATCTTGCAAGAGAACGGCGCTGCAATCTGTCACTTCTACTATCTCTTTTTCGCTTTCTCGTTTCTCCATTTTCTTTCCTTCTCTAATTGTTAGTCACACACAAGCACATGTGTGTGCGCGCGCGCATTTAAAAAACCGTCAGTAAAACAGACGTTATTAGAATCCCCTTAATGTAATTAGTAAATTGTAGTCATCCTGGTAGATAATGTCATCCGAGAAAGTCCTTCGATTATATTAATTTAAAACGACCTGTCTTTGTTAATTGAACGTTGGGATACAAGGTTTGACTGGAAAATTCAAGACACTAAGCGTACCTCTGGATACTAAGGCGTATGTAAGTAGTACAGGTGGATAATACTTGTATAAGAATATAAACAAGATTTATTAAGTAAATACATTAATTACTGGATTTTGAGGTAACAATGGTGATTTCTGGAAGCGTGAGTCTATTCCGGCGGGAATATCTAACGCACGGAACGTGGTCACGGATCGACGGCGCTGCTTGATGATAAGCGCGTACGCGTGCGTAATCGAGAGAAAATAATTTTTATATCACACGTGCACGGAAAAGTGCCTCTTTTTTGACAGTTTTTCGTGCCCAAAATAGACATTTGCCGACACAATACAGTTTGCACGCAACATGGCGTCAACTGTGCGGAAAAAGCCGTGCGGTAATAATTATTACCGCACACTTTAGCGCTGATTTTGTTTATCTCCCAGCACAATTGCTGATCTCTCTTTCACACGCCGTCCTCGACAGATGACAGGTTAGCCTCAAAGTTTTACACGTAGCTGTCAAAAAAGAGGTACCTTTTCCGTGCACTTATAATATACTATTAACGGATCGATTTTCACGCAAATATACCTATAATATATAAAATTGTTATAGAATTGGCTAATTAACTTTAAAGTGTCGTCTTCATGCATTATATGAATGTATTCATAGGTATGAATGTGAATTATTTCGCAAATCTAGGATTCTTTATAACTAGTATTTTTTCCTTTTCGAATCCGAGTTGAATTAAATTGAATAAAATATAACTTTCAATTGACAAAACAATAATTATCATATAAATTTTAACATGTAGATAATATTTTGATGAAAAAATAATATTCATATAAATTTGTTTTAAGATAAAATATATATTTAAATATTTAATATAAATGTAATAACATATACTTTACTTAAGGAAGGATACACTATTCATATGCATTTATTTTTATTTTGTATTTTATTTTAAAGTGAAAGTTGACGAATAAATAAATTATATTTTCAATGCCAATTTTTTTTGCATAGGCGCTCTGCAACACTTAGCGCCTACAGGGCTTATTTTTACACAGCTGTATCTTATTTTGTTATAGGTTTTTATGGGTCGCTCAGACTTATAAATGTTGACACTTTTCATAAAAATTCGTACTGGTGTGACTTGAAAACAAGACATGCTATAGTTTATGTTAATCGTTATTTTTCGTATTATTTTAAACTTTAAACGCGTTTTTCTCGAAACCGTGGTTTTTCACCTGGTTGACAGCAAATTAAAAAATTAACTGATTTAATTAAATTTTTAACTCGGTTTTTTTAAAGATATAAATCAATTACGAACGTAAACGCCATTTTTTAGGACCTGGCACAGCTGGAAGTAGCTAATTAAATTATTATGTGAATTCATATACCGTATTTTTTCCAACCTGTCTTGCGCGCCGTTACTTTCGGACATGTAACACAGATTTTTTATTAGGTGGAATCATTATTGTCAGTGAATTCATGTGTTATAAAATCGCTGAACGATTTGATAAATTATTT
>NW_011967188.1:0-46399 GCF_000949405.1 Vollenhovia emeryi
TAGGAACTTCTTTTTTTTTTTAAATTGAAGAAGAAAGAATAAACTTTTTGATACCGTAAGAAGAACTGGCGAAGAAAAATTACTACATCCCGACCAGTGCGTCAAAGTGTGCAATTTTTTAAAGTAAAAACATGGTAATGTTTTTGAGAAAGTTCGGGGAATTGGAAAGAGTGAATGCAAATTCCAATAAGAGCTTCTTAAAGCAGGGCTTTGCCCTATAAAATGAAAAAAAAAACTTTTCAATTCGACCAGTTTTCGCGAAGTTACGCTTATTTGAAATTCGCCAAATTTTGATGTAAATTTCTTGTTGCGTTAATTTTTTTGACCAGTGTAAATGACGATTCCGATTCCGATTCCCTTAATTCAAACGTGAGCGACTTGAGAGCGACGTGCATACGTGGTGACCCCGTATCTTCCGTCTATTTTACGCGGTTACATGCCGCATTATCAGACTATCTACACCGCAGAGTCTACACCGCAAGAGAGGAAAGAAAAGAAAAACTGTATAACGACTATATTATCTTGGAAGCTTGGTCTTACAATGGCGTATCTCCCGATGCACGTATATTCTGATCAATTCCGTCCCGGCATCATGGAAATGGGAGCAGCAGGGTCGCATCGCATTGTCGATACAAAGAGATACCGTATATACATCTATTTTCTCTTCGAGACTTGTCGGGACAGACCTACATGCAATTGGCCGGTGCATTTACGAGAAAAAAAAACACTCGCGTATATTCGATGGAAATAACGCGAGCAAACTGAAAGAAAGCGCCGTCGGGAGACACGTCGTATTTTGTATTCGCGCATAATTGACCATTGCGGCCAAGATCGAATTAACGAATCTCGCACATTTGAATATACGCGCGTAACGGCCGAGAATATTTATTTCGCATTTGTATCGGCCGATTTTGCGTGGACAGCGTTTATGAACATTAAGCGTCGAAAATTACAGTCACGCGCGATAATCGAGTAACGGCATTCGCCGCTCTGTAGATTTAGCGATATAATTTTGACAAGTATTTTCGCGCATTGTCAGCGATCAAATGAAATTTTCCCTTTAGAAAATACAGCCTTTCTTTCCAAAAGTGTTTACCGAAATCCAGAGAAAGAGAGCGAGCACCTGGAGACTGTGTTTACCGTTGCATTAAGTTGGATCTCGAGCCGATGATATGAGAATCGACACGCGCAGCGTAGATGCGGCGGAACGAGTCGCGTAAAATTTCCGCGACATCGGGCCAGTTCGGTGTGCCTGAATATGTGTAAACGATTGCAGGCTGAAGCGAATGTCTCTCCATTTCTATCGCAAACACGCAGCGCGGATCAGTCTGGTAATCGCAAGTACGAATTGAACGACACGCGCATCAGTTTAATAGAGGCGAGCGCGAATACAAACACGCAAGTGTACGCATCTGTACGTGCAGGACGTATATATACATACGTGCGCGGATGCGCGTATATACGCGGATGTATATATGTATCCACGTGTTCCGGTGTAGTTTACCCGTGGCTGACGCATTGTGCATAGGGTGAGACCACGTATTAGGGATGCAGGTGCATAATAACGAGGCGTGCAGACGCGCTGCCTCAAAGGAACCGATGAATCGAAACTTTCGGCGCGAGTTTCCGGGTTGTGCGTGCGAAATTTTCGCCGGGGATGCGCCGCGGCTGGCTAAAATCTCCGCCGGTTAAAGGGACACTACACTGAAAAAAATTTCTGGTTGAATATGGACGAATCAGATAATTCCTTTAGGATTTACCAGAATTCCTGTAATCCTACAGAAATTCTGGTAAATCCTAAAGGAATTCTGGTAAATCCTAAAGGAATTATCTGATTCGTCCATATTCAACCAGAAATTTTTTTCAGTGTGGGTATTGGTGTACAAGGTTTTGGTCAGCGGTTTCCCCTTCGCTTCGAACTTTCAAGAAAAGTATCAGACGTGAGGTAAACCGCTGAGGATATCGTGGTGTACAGATTTGTGGCGTTACTGGGCATTACTAAGCATTGCTAGGTATTTTTTGGGCATTAGGGCTTGCTGGGGCATTGTAAAGATAAAATAAGATAATAAGATAAAGTAATGCCCACTGGGCATTAGTGGGCATTGGTGTACAAGATTTTGGTCAGCGGTTTCCCCCTCGCGTTACGAGCGGCGGCTGGGACGGTACGTTGCTTCACGAGCCCTAACTCTTTCGTCGCGAGAGCGGATCGTTGACCTATCTCGAGAGATAACGCGACGGATATAATCGAAACGGTAATTGTTATTGCGGCCGTTAACAGATCGAGGCGCTGAAAGGGCGCCGGCGGGATACGCGCACGCGAACGCATCAATGGAATTGTGAATTGACAATTCCACTTTGGTATTAGAGGCGCGCGGGAGACCGGTTTACGGAGGCGTCTTGCTGAGCCGCTGCCGGCTCAATGGCGCGTTTGATGAATTTCAGCTACCTTCTCCATTCGGAGGGCTTACGCTAGCCGTTTAGCCGCGCCTTTGTGCGCGTAATAAACTACGCTGTAAATTGACAACGTGCGTCAAAATGTCAGGCTGATACTCCCGTGGATCTCCATTAAAACACCCTCACCGAGAGCGCGCTTCTCTTCAAGTGCTTTATAGTTCTCCAACTCAATGAAGTTTTTTAATACGAATATTCATCTGGACTTTAATTATCCTTCTTCTTTTTAAGTTATCCTTCATTTCTACCTTTTTACACTTTTTCTTTTCACTGCTCTCATAAATGGGATGTGCGTGAATGTGTTATATGCGTGCGCTCGTGCGTGCGTGTACATGTGACGGGCAGTTGTGCACGAGAGTCCGCAGTGTATCGAGCTTGAGTCCGTGGCTTGCTAAGCCCAAATGACTGTGCGGATCACTCATCCCCGCGGAAAATCCGAGAGCATAGCTTTCAATGCGGATTACATTATCATTCCGTTATATATTTCTCTGTACGCAGTACAGTTATTATCTTAACAAAATTTTAATGCGGGGCAAATGTAACCGGCGGGAAGGGGATGTAAAAATTTTATTCGGTTCCATCAAACTGTCGTTAGGATGCCTTTATGGTATAACAGCGTAACGGGCGTTTGTCGAGCTAGAAGCGCAGTTTGTGCATTTGAAACGCGATGGTCGGTAGCCAAATGGAGAAAAGACCGCTTTTGCAATGCGCCCGGCGATAGGCTATTGCGATAGCGCGCGCAGTACATGCGTTGCGCATTTTGTTGATTCTACCGCCACGCGTTATCGTATATTGTAATGTATCGTCAAAGTCGCGTTAGGAACGATCATTGTAAAAGTTCGCGAAGGAAAGTGCCGCCATAAATTCACATGAGCGTCGTTACCATCGAGGGAAGTAAAGCCGTATCAATACATTTAAGCGCAATCAAATTGTACCTGTCACTATTTCTTTCACGCGATTTTACGCGAAGCTCGTGCGCGCAGTAAAATGAAATTTTCCCTCAGCGATACCTCCCATCCGCGGAGGTGCCTGTTTTTTTACACGATTTTATGCGATCTATCTTTATGCCCGCGTTGCCACGAGCGTGGTTGCGTACCACGTACACGCCCGTGTTGTCCGACCACGACACGCAAGCTGTTCCACCTTTATCATAGCGTGGCATGATGTAGCCACAGCTACTTCATGGTTGTCATTCGGGCATCAAAGCGTCATCGACAAACAGCGCGTCGTGACCCGATGCAACTTTTACACGGGCCCGATCTGCTTTCAAACTCTCTATCGATCCGACACGCCCCTCTCTTCTTTTCTTCATCGGAACTTACTCGCGAGACTACAACTTCTGATACGAATAAAATAGCTGGAAATTAACTATAATATTAACGAGATTAAGTCCGACTCTTCAAACTCAAATTTACTTCCGCGCACGAGATGCGATGTTGTACATGCACACTGGACGTGCCGAGTACCAACGTTCCACGCGATTTTCAATCTGCGATACGTCTGTTCTATTCTTTTTACGTTTCGTACCTTAAAAATGCAGCCTGAGCTTAGTTCTCTCTCTAAATCTATCGCTTTAAATCGCTGCAACTCTGCGATTAATAATCTCCACATTGAGGGCCAACAGGCTGGCTCGTTGGCTTTTGGGAGGTTTATTGAGCAAACATTGGCTGAAGTTGCGATTGCGGAACATCGTATTGTCAAAATCGATCGCCTCGCGTATGGCAGAGCAACGATAAAGGAACAGTCAATCGCGAGGGAAGTGTGGTTAGGCAACGCGCAAAATTTTTCCTCGATTCTTTCCACTTCTTCATGTGTGTCAGCGCACACAAAGCAATCTATATCTTATATTCTCAAACGATTATAAATTGTGGAGGTGATGGTGGTAACATGGGAAGAGGTCGATATACAGAAGAGTTATCTGGCAGTTAACTCGTCGCAAACACTTAACGTTCTGTATACCTGCCCTGGTATCCACGGGTCAATTAGACAAGAGACTGCGAAAGGAGCGGCCGTAATTGTTTTCCGCCCATCACAAAACTTTTACGGGGTGAGAAATCAGCTCGTTTTTCTTAATAAATCGAGTAACTTGGAATAATCTTTACTTAAACTACTAAAGCCGTTCTGTTCGGTGTTTAAAACAGGGTAACTTGCTCTTAGTGTACAATCGCCAGTCTGTTTCCAGAATATTTAAGTTAAGCTCAAACATGGCGAAGGTGGTAGTACGGCAACTCATGAGAGTGCTATTCCCATATTACGACCCTATGTTTTCTCACAGTCTCACAGAGTTTCAAGTATGTCAAGGAGTAAATTTGACTCCCCAAGAAGAAAAAGATTGTGACAGAAATGGTACGAAGAGAGCAATTATTGCTGCCAGGAGAAAGAAATTAAATTAATGAAGGCTAACAATTATTTCTACTGATAATCAATTAAGTATGGTCGCTTTTGGCATCTCGTAAAATTTCTTATATTACGTGTTTTGGAAAATCGTCATAGAAGTGTTTTCTTCAAACCTTTCCCGCTACTTCTACATTACTACTGTTTTTTCTTATAGCCAGAATTTCACGTGATTCTCAATTTTTAGAAAGATCGGTTTACCCCGAGGGGGAAACCGCTGAGGGCATTGTGGTGTACAGATTTGCGGCATTACTGGGCATTACTAGGGCATTTTTTGGGCATTACGTCTTGCTGGGGCATTATAAAGATAAAATAAGATACAATAAGATACAATAAGATAAAAGAAGATAATAAGATAAAGTAATGCCCACTGGGCATTAGTGGTGTACAAGATTTTGGTCAGCGGTTTCCCCCTCGGTTTACCCGAATTGAATTGAAAAATGCAACGCTTTGCAGGCCGAAAACTAAATGTTTGCGCAGATGAAAAACCCCGACGGTGACTCCGTTACTACGATTAGTCTCAGCTTACTGCAGAAATAAAATTTTTTAGAAAGATCTTTTTACCCGAATTGAATTAAAAAATGTAGCGCTTTGCAGGCCGAAAACTAAATGATCGCGCAGATGAAAAACCCCGATGGCGACTCCGTTACTACGATTAGTCTCAGTTTACCGCAGAAATAAAAAGACCTTCCCATATTATCACCAGCTCCTCTACTGAAAATGCAGGAGGTTATTTCATAGTTTAGGATAATCTAGGAAAGGAAGCGCTCGGGCTCTTGTTTCCGAACTTACCTCATAACATCGATGCTACGAGATAATTTTCGCGATCGATTGATCACTCGCATCTCTTAATAAAGTTCCGAACTTTAATAGAATTAAACTGTAACATTGACACAAGTGCGAAAGTTATACACCTTCGTCGTAATCAGCGCAAGAGCAGCATATTACAGCGAGAAAGTTATTCGAGAGAGGGAAAATCAAACGCGATGAAATAGTCTCTCGACGCGGAGGGCTCGTCCCTGCCATTGTCTGCCATTACCGAAATTCCCGTAGTTGTACGTTTTCACGTTTCGGTATCGTGATGCGAAAATATATATCAGCGCGCGAGAAAGGAACTTCTGAATACGGATAAAAAGGACCTGATATGTTTACTACGTGTTTTTCGAGCGGGCCGCTTGATCGGCTGGCGATGGTCTCGATTGCACGTTTGTGCAGTTGCCGATTGCAAAACGAGAAAATTTGATCCTCCCGCTTCGTTCATTTCGTCTACCGATGCCGCGATAGTATACTGATCGCTCCTAGCTTTCCCCGTTGGTGCTCGCAATCTACGTGTCGTAATTTGCTCAATCGCTCGATCTCTTTCTGGTCCAGCGGGCCTTCCCCTCTGCCAATCGGCCGGATCGCGTTATCGAATGGGCGGGTAGAACATTAGTTACCGGTAACAAGCGCGCGGAACAAGTACGTTACAACGTACCGGGGGCATGTTATACACAGCCATAAAGTACGCGTCACACCATACTATTTGTGCAAACCTCACGGCCTAGGCGTGGATTTGTTTATCGGTCTGCGGACAAGGATCCTGGGCAGGATTCGTGTCGCGATCGAATCGACCGCGATCGACTGTTCGAGTGCGCGCCCACGCTTACCCCGTTATTGTCATCGGTACGCGAAGGAAACGCGATTCTTTCCGAACGCTCGTCGATAACCGAGATAAGCGCGTGGCGAAAAATAGACGTTTTTACGTTAGCAAAACGGTTGAATTACCAAAAATAATCCCCATCCGGCAATTCCGCTGACGTGGCTGGACCCGTTTTTCGGCGACGCGACAGCGTTTACCTTCGTTTTTCCCGCCAACGAATCCCCCACAGCCGTCTCTCCGACTCGCTTTTCGTACCGTTGATTCGCGTACGTAGTTCGTAGTTTGTCTAGTTCAAACAACGGCGAACAGTTAGATACGGGAGACTTTTATTTGCCGGCGCGCGGGCGCGGCGTCGCAACTCGTTACCGGCGCCGGCACCTGCGCCAGATGGTGAAATAATTTGAAACTCGCGAATAAGCGACAGGTCCTCGGGTTACCGGGTTTCAGGAAAACTGAAAATTGCTTGTCCTTTCTTACTTCCGCGAGTATGGCTGGATCGTGGGGCTATGAAAGCCCCTGTCCTTTTCCAGCGAGCGGCCGGATCGGAAGAGAGGATACCGCTGCACGTGGAAAGTGACAGCCGGTGAAAGAGCCCGCCGCGGGGCTTGTAGAAATCCCAAACTTGTCGATAGATTCGTTAGAGCAAACCGGAGGCTCCCTCGCTCTCGCGCGGAAACTGTCGAGCCGCGGCAACCGTGTTTTCCACCCCCGAACTTCCGGCCAAATTGAATCACGCGGAATTTCGCGGTAACAATCTTCTGTTTGACTTCGAGCGACCGGTTGATTCACTTCGTGCTCGGCAACCGCGTGTCTTCATAGCCATCGGGCATGGCGATCTTGCTCCCCTCATTGAGCGAGTTCGGCTTTCTTCAGCGCTAACTTGGTCGCGTCGACGTATTTGAAAAGATCGCGCCGCAGGGACTTGTACATGTCGACGAGTGTAACTTCTTGTTGGTACATTTTCGAACGAGTGCTACTGACAAGTTTCTTTTTTTTTTTCAAAAAAATGAATCGAAACAGGACTTGATAGTAGGATTTATGTACAAGGTATCTTTCAAAAAGGCAAATACGTATTCCAATTTAATGTATCATAATTTTGATGTAACGTAATAACGCACAGGCGCTATTAGATTATCTCAGATTGCCCGTTTTGGCAATGCTACGAATTAACAAGAAAATGTAAACAATGTAATTTATGCAATGCATTTATAATGTTATAAATAATTCACGAATGTATGATTTACGGCACATATTTTCGGATTAAATTAGCTTAGGATTTCATCCGACGTTCTGATTCTCGTGAAACTGCTCTCTATTTAAAGTGTCCACGTTGATTTTTCAAATTTGCCCGACTTTCGTATTTACTGCCGCAATTAAAAATTTACATATGTTCCACTTGGCCCACTGTGGTTTTTCTAGAATTTCAATTTTACACGGTACGTCTGAGATCTCATATTGTGGCTTATTCGAAAAGATGCGATTCCCCGTATTCCGCGTGTACGCTACATATACTTGGCAGTGATTTCTCTATTGCGAAATGTTCTGCGTATACCGCGAATTCGAGTATAAAGCACGAGCTTTAGAGAAAATAGGAAGTTGGCTCTGAGATATTCGAAGGGAACCGTTTGATTTGATAGCGGCATCTGGTGCACAAGCAAATCGGTATTTAATGCTGTTACACGATTTCGCTTTGTAGCCCGTTAATTACAACACATTGATCGATCGTTCGTTTTACGCGCCGGCGTTTTTGCACTCATAATATTGACGTTGACGATTAATTTAGCCAAAATGAAATTGCCGCACGCCTTAATTATTTACTTGTTTCACAATACAAAACCCCTTCGCTTAGAATAAGGATCGTAAATTAAATGAACGTTTGTTTCTTGTGTTTGCAGATAAACAAGTAGTGCTGCCGCGTACCAACTTTGGGAATAGAAATGAGTTGAGGATCGACTACGATGTTGAGTCGTCTTTCGGCCGTGGTGGCCTCCATTTTGGTTCACCAGATATACTTTCTATGCACTGCCAACACATTAGGTAAATTATAAATTACTATAATATGCGTAATTATTGTAATGGGAAAAGCAACCCCGGGGAAAACAATCTCGTAATTTTTGTCGCGAAACAGATAATCGCTTATGATATGTTTAATGCCACGAAGATAAAGCTAACAGAATTGAAGATTAAAAAAGAGTAATGAAAAGCGGATTTGCTGTATACGTCAACGAGATTTTTGTACTATTATTTGTTTTTCTCGCGGAAACGCCGGCCTTTGTTGTCGGTGAAAAAATATTCAGGCATACTTGCCGGAAATGAGAAAATCAGATTATACTGAATAACGAGCTATGAGCTGAACGGTCGGTACCCAGACCTTGTCCTATAATTTTCCAATTAAGGCATTGGATTCTCATAAATCCACGAGTACGGACGGCTTCCATAAATTTGACGCCGTACCAAGCGACAAACCGCGGTCGACCCGGCATACTTTTAGATTCGAGGCGGCTCTTACAACGTTTGGATGAAATGCTGAAATTGAAGGGAAAGAAGAACTATGAGAATCGTGCAATTGGTCACGATACTTCCGAACGGTACGAAAGTCTGTTTTCCTTTGACAGAAATAATATAGGGCACTTTCGAAGCGTATTGGATCTGGGCGCGACTGCTCGCTGTCTTTGTGTAACGCGAAAATATATTACAATAAGGCGGCTTCAGAATTCGTCGGGAAATGCTTAGTTTTAATTTTTATCTTAAACATTTAATACGTAAAGGTATACGTTCGCCAACTAATTTTACTGTTAGACTCCTCATTTCTGTTGGACAGATTTTTGGGTATATTTAATAATATTTAATTGTAATTGAAGAGATGTTAACTGCAACTTCCCTGGCTCGTTATTCTTTCGAAATTCATGTGAATTCGCACGCGCGCAACAGTTTCTTTTACAAACGCGCTACTTTCTGATGCGTTGAGACATAATCCGTGCTTGCAAACGTATCTGAAACGAAATCCTGACCAGTAACCGAGCTTATCCCTCCCGCGGAGATTATGTGCTTCGTCTTTCTAGCGGATATTAGAAATCCGTTTGCCTCATTCCTTTTCCAAGGTGTCTCTCTGTAGCGAGAGAATTCAACTTGTTAGATTGGCGTAAGCGGGGGAGGGTGTTCTGCACGCCAGTAGCTAGAGCTGATACATCTCTCGAGGATTATCCCATCCTTCTACGAGAAATAGTTGGGTCGGGACCTTGGAAGGATAGAGAAACAGAGAGAAAGCAGGGCAATTCGTCAAAGCGAGGTGAAAGGAAGTTGCTCGCGCGCGAGGACGATCAGCTGGGAAAATAATTTCGAAGTGCATCTTTCACATAGTCGGGATTTCTTAGATCCTCGTGGTGAGATGAGAAAGATCCTCGGCAAGGTTCCTCTGACTGGCGAACCGAATCTGAGCGAAGCCGGCCGCGGGGAATCAGAACCGTTTGAATCGTCGAACTTGATGGAGAGAGATATTGCCATCCCCTTGCATGGTCTCTCCGAATTCTATCGCGGTTTCCTTTATTTTTCTGCACTCTGCTTGTCTCTTTCAACGGTGCGAGCTTTATAAGAGACCAGATTGCACGGTTTCCCCGGTATCGCCTCGAAAAACGACCACGTTGCTGGGAAACTGGCTTTATTACCTCTTTCTGTTCGATCTGCGCGCATACCGTGCCAAGCTATGTAAAGCTATGCTTATAAGATGCTTGATGCCTTCGATCGCAGAGAGTAAAGAAGATTACGCGGTTGCGAAAATTCCATCAAGTAGCATTGAAATATGTGTGTGCATCATATATATATATATATATATACATATGTGTTGTACATATACAGTGATGATGCACTGATTGACTTTTAGAGATATTACATTTACATTACACGGTGAGAATTAAATAATAATATGCTAAGATTATGTATCTTATATCTGTACGTATATGTTATTTAATCCCCACTATACATATCATAACGTTTATTATTAATAGATTTTAGATAATTAACTTAGTTTCCGCTATATTTAATCTTCAATATTCGAGACCTCTACATTTGCTAGACGAGTCGTTTATAAAACGCGTATTTATTGCTTCGCGGAAATTTTTTTACTTTTCCTATTACGGATAAATCCGTTTAGGCAGACGTATGCACAATACACGCATTGTTTGTAAAACATCTCGTAACGGGACGTTTACTTTAGCTATATTCGTTTACCTCGAATTTTCGTGAAATTATTTATTCAGTGCGATGTAATAAAAACATGCCGATGGCTGCGTATGCATTCGCGCGCCGAAACTATTTCTCGCTTTTGCGTTTCGATGTTGAAATACACGGTTTTACGAATTTAAGTTTGTTCTCTGGTCGGTATTTATTTTTTCGCATATTACAACTAAAATATTTTATTAAAGTGATTGTGACAAAACTTGTCGCGACTTTCTTTATAAAGATAAATAGGTTTTCAAAAAGTTTATTGCAATGTTTTCTTGTATGCGAGACGTCTGGCATATTGAGAAATCCGCCATTGGTTATGCAACTTTATAAGGAGAATATACTTGCGCGAACCGTCTCAGGAAGTTACATAGTCGCGTATGCTTCTTGCTGATAAGGCCATTCAAGATGTCGGCAAGTGCAGGGATTCGTTCCGTCGTTGTACATCGAGGTGGAAAGTGAAATCTTTTTCCATGTCATACACGCATCGCGAATAATTTTTTCTACCGTAAATCTAACATTTCAGACTTTAGCAAATTTAGAAAGATATAATTTTTTAGTAATTTTTGACTTTGTTCTCAATATACTTGTATTAACTTTACCAACTTAATGCAAAATTTGATTATACATTAATTACAGAATCCCAAAGATAAAACAACAGAAATAATTTCAGAAAATTATATAACTTATATCATTGAAGTTGTAAAAAATATTTTCTTTAGTAGCCAACATAAAATATTAAATTTTATATGAACTAGAAATGACAAAACGCGCGCTTCGCGCGCGCAATTCATAGTTGAGCACTGTATATTTTTAAGAATTTGTATACATGCAAAGAAGTAATTGTATACGCAATGTCAATTTAAAATATTACTCACTGATACGATTCGCAACAGCAGAGTTGTACATCGGTACATATATCTGTTAAACTGTAAAAATACAAATATGTATGATTATTATAGACTAATTATGTAAAATCGAAATTATTGTATTACATATACTTCATATTTTATATTTTTTAAATACTGAAAAGTTTTTCTTTTAAATATAAACTCACAAAATTGTATACGTATGATTTTGTCTTTAACACTTATTCGAATAAAAACACAGAACTGATGCTTTATTTCGCACAAGTAATAGATAACATAAAAATGTAAGACACTTACCTCACGGTTTCTCTGCTGTTGCCCGATGCCTTCTGGGCCTCCTCCTCCTCTCAGATTTCCTTGTTGCACTTACACAACACTCACTCGCGAAGATCATCGATCGCGCGAAATTTCCGGCACTCTCGTACGCGATGTGAAATACCGCGGAACGCACGAAATATTATTAACAAATATCGCGTGACTTTCTGTCATACAAATTATTCAAACTAACAACTTGCATTTCTGATTTGGCAGAATGGATAAATCACTTTTGAATTGGCGAAGAACGACAGAGCGAATTACAGCGCGAACGCCGAAGTCGCACAAATTTCTCTCTTTTCCCGAAAATGGAACAGATTACACAAATCTGATAGATAATTAAAAGCGCGATGCGTAAACGAGATGTAACCGCGACGAAGTATCAAGGTTTACATTAATATTTTAGATGAGTTAGTCTCATGAAATATCTGTATATACGTTGATAAAGACCCGTCGCCTCAACATACAATTCGCTTCTCACTGCAAGTTGTAGAAACATAATTAATCGAGGGACGTTACTCATTACTGATAAAGGTATACAAATCGATAGCGTTTTATCCCTACATTCGTCGCGATCGAGTCTTGGAAACCGATAACGCAAAAGTAATACCGCGCACGGAGCGACTCTCGCCACTGCTTGCCGGCTCGACGTTCGGCGAGCGAGTGAGAACGCAGCGACCTTCAGGTACACGATGGCACGCAAAAACATCGTACGTCACCGCGCTGAGAGAAAAACAACGACGAACGTTAAGAGTTCGTTGTCCCGCCTACGAAATTGAAAATTATGTACTTAATATTTTACATTACTTTGTTTCGCTACTGTTACTACGTTTTGCGTATCATTCTGCGGACTTATTGGTATTGATTAAATTAACGTTCAATTCTGTTCAATCGAGAAAATGTTTCGAAACAAAAATTGTTGTTACTTAAATTCTAATTACTAAGATTAGAGACTTTTCCTCAATAGTTGGTGTATGCAAATGTATATTTCTAAATTGCAAATCTTTATTTACTATAAATCTAAAAGAGGAGCGAAGCACACTGTGCTTCGAGAAAACTAATCGGCTTCGCGGAAAAGAGGCCTCAACTGTTCGATATTAACGACATTCGCGCTGTTAACATCTCTTTTTTAGAAAAGGAAACTATCGAATTAAAAAAAAATTTTGTTGCAGGTGCGAAGCCATTTCCAGGTTTTGAAAACTTGCCACGCTCATTTTGGCACGAACTTAGTTCACCTTTCACAGAGGTATATAAATTGCATTATCAAATTTTTATAGTTGCTTAAGTTAACTTAATATATTGGATGGACTATTTTAATGCATAGTCATAAATATTTCGGCTGTTATATGTACTTTCCCTGTCGATATCTTTTTTGAACGTATCATCTGTCTAAACTTGTGGAAATTACGTTTAAAATATCGAACTACGTATAAAGAATAGAGAATAATTGGAATAACTGAAGTAATACAATATGTTAAAATGGTTCAATTCTGATAATATTTAAAGGACTTCACGTTTCTAATAAAAAAATGGCTTTTGATTAATTTTGCTGAAATTGAAATATATGTTACTATCTTTATCTTCCCGATGAAAATTATCAATGAGCACCCTCCTAAAAATCAATAGTATGGCCGCCGCAGAGCTTTAAAGCCTTAAAATATTAGAATTTGGATGTAAAACTGACATAGAGTTTTAAAGTCAGAAGCTTATTTTCGTCTAATTGTAAGTATTAAGCTTCTTTTTGTCTTCAGCAAAATTAATCGGAAGCCATTTTCCATTTAAAATGCGCGGAATTCTTTTGTTTTCTCTCCAATAACGACTAATATCTAAATTACCCATTTTTTGGCAGCGCAATGACAGTCTCCTTTTGAAATATTTTTTAATAAGACAGACAATGCAATATCCAAACTTAATACCATTTTTTAAATTATATTTTTAAACTAAACGGCCGTGGTAATAGCAAATTACAATATTTTTAAACTCTGAATATCCGCTTATTACAATCTTTTGAACAATTTTCGCGATAAAACGCGTATTTCTCATTATAAAAAAGTTTATCTGCCTTATCGAAATTTACAATGCAGGCTTTTACCGTTCATCCACCATTTGAATGTTTCGTAATCACCCTTTACAGTGTTTCGGATAAAATATTACATGTACTTAGGATTAACGGCAGTCGCAACTATTTTATGTTGTTTTAAGAGACTACGGTTCCCTTGATTATATTACAAGTACGTTAAATAATAGAAGGAGCGGTTGCATTTTAGCTTTTATCGTAGGTTTACGAGGTGGAGAATTTCGTGACTGAAACAGGTGGCACTCCTGAACCGAGGCCATTTTTCGAGGATCCAGAAAGCAACATTACTGTACAGCTCGGCGCCCAAGTCTACATGCACTGCAGAGTACAAAATCTACAAAATACTCTTAAGGTAAGTTATACGTTTCCATCTTCAAGAATATTCAACATAATACATTTGCTGACAACCTTAGGTCTGCGTAACGTATGCAGCTTTTACGTAGTCATACCAATGTGAAACTTTCCAATTAACATTTAAGGATTCTTTTTTTATTATAAATCTCTTAATTTCTTTACAATCTTAATGTCGTAGAGAGTACGAGTGAACATTGTAAAAATATTTTACAATGTTTCCATGTATAAAACTCGTATAGGAATATATATACATATAGTAAACATAACATTTTGTGTTGTAAAACTTTACAAACAACATTTAAGGATTCTTTTTTTATTACGAATCTCTTCATTTCGTTAAAATTTTAATGCAGTAAAAAGTATGAGTGAACATTGTAAAAATATTTTTATAAATATAATTATAAAACGTTTTGTAAAAATATTTTACAATGTTTCCATGTGACTCGTATAGGAATATATATAATAAACATAACATTTTTGAATGTATGCAATATTACGTTACCTTCTAAAAGCCAAGCACTCCACACTGTTTTATGTAGAGACTTTGTTGATTTTCCCGTCCCCTTTCCCATGTGCAGCTACTATGCAGCACTTACCTCATCCTAATTCTCCCAAAGGAAATTCCGCGGATGGCGGTAGGATATTTTCCTCCTAATTTTGTGGCTGTGCTACTCTATTATTATGACGCAAATGACATGTTATGATGCGCGAGTTTTCGTACCTCTTGTGCAAGCATATGTGTTTATTCAATGTAAAATTGCCTATTTATCGAACACGCGTGAAAGTCGCATTTAAAAATCTATTCTAAAATATATATACCATTTGTATTCCTATTTCGCGTAATTTATTTGTAAAATGAAATTTTTAAAATTAACAAAAGCGCGTAAAACTTATGGGAATACAATTATAAATATAATTATAAAACGTTTTGTGGGATTCTCTCTGGCTTTTAAGTTACAATATTGTTAGCGCAAATTACAAGATTTAACAATATTATTAAAATGGATTCTCTATATTTTCACTGTAATAAAATGATCCTTACAAATATAATTGCATATTAAAGGTTAGGTCATTGACTTCAATGATTTTGATATCGTATTGTTAGGTATATAAGGATATGGGCATTGTTAAAAAAATTGTAGTTGTTTGTTCAAAATTACTAACCTAACAATCAAAAGTAATCATTTTCTCCGGTACGCGGGACATAAGACAATACATTTTATTTTTAGATTTAAAAATAAAAGGAAGATGATAGTCAATAGATTAAAATCACTTATGTTATTGGTATCTTCTTAAGCATTCACTTTAATGTATGAAAAAATAACAGAATTTATATTCGATAAATTATGACGTTCAACGTACGTTTGTGCGGCTCATTTTATTTGTTAATATTTTTTAATAACGTAAGTAATAGCTAAAACCTTTTGTACAATTAGTCAGAACCACGTTATTGATAACGCATGTATCATTAGTGGAATATCGGTGAGTTCGCTACTAACATGCAGTCTTATTGTAATTTTCAAGTTTTTACTTCAAGTTTCCGCGGTTCTCTTATACTTTGACTATTGTTTCTTCTCACGGTATTGTTTCCTGATCGGTTATACATATCGCTCTTAAAGGATCTCATCCTTACATATAGATGCAGTGAAAGCATTCAGCAGAAACTGATAGTTGTGAGCACTTGAAACAGTTTCAAACTGGATATTGCCGAAGCTCTTAAGACAGATAACACTTTGTTACCGGTAAATACCGATATTCATACAATGTGGATGATTTCACTATGATATTGCCAGAAGGGGAAAATTTATTTGTATACAATGTTATTGGTTTAGTTAAATTTCCGGTTTTTTAAAATAGTTATTATTGTTAATGTGCTATTTTGTGCATACTTATGTGTAAATTTTTGCTTTTTCAAAATCAAATAATTTAATGTTTTACGTAAAATTCATTAATAATGAAAACATTCATCGCGCATTCACTTATTTGAGTTACAAACTTTCGTTCAATGTATGTTTGTCGATATTGGTTGTTACAAAAAGCAAACTGGGAAAAAGGAATCAGCACCGTTGCCTTTGCGATGTATCGTGATCAATAAATCGTTGCTGAACTTACCAATCTCTCGAGCAAAGCTCGAGTCGCATAGGAAGCATTTACAAACAGTGTACCAGAACATTTCGCTCGTTGGTTTGCGAGTACTTGGAATTCAATCTTTCTAAGTGAGAGTGCGGTGGGGGTTGAGTGGAACAAGTTGTTTCATACGGTGGAATGAGAGCTGTATACATTTGTCTGCATTCTTACGGACGCGTTTTTGAACTCGATTTAAGAACTGACTTAAGAATCTTCCAACTCTTTTTCAATTTGCTAGAAATACCTACTATGTAAAATAAATTATCATCGATTGTTGTTATCACGCGTGTAAAATCATGCCAAATTATGTTAGGTGAGTAAGAATATATTAAACAGAAATTCCGGTAAGCATGTGCCATCGATAGACGAACCTAAGTGTTCTTCTGCATCAAACATGCCAAATATTTGCGAGAACGAGCCAACGTGCTTTAAGAGGAATTTATGTCATGAATGATATTTTCGGCATTTCCATTATAGCAAATTTTCCCTGCTGGCAAAGGATTTATTTCTGATATTTATTATTTTCATTAATGTGCGAATATATTTCTACCATAAATAGTATAAGTTGTTTTAAACTGAACACACATTATATTTGTTTATGTTATGACAAAGTTAAATATTATTAAATTACTAGTAGAGGTACGTATACGCGCACATACAAATTATTGTTAAATATATTAGTCGGTAAAACCCCTTCGTAATGAGCGTGGAAGATTGTTTGGTTTATTCCGACGGATGCAGGAGAAAACTATGGAACAGCAACTTCATTAATAGTAACAAAAGACTTATTTCTTGCTTCACGATCAATAATGTTAATAAGATGGTTGCTTGAACTACTCTCTAATGCAGGATCCATGAGTTTGCTGTTCCAGCTGTTTATTCTCAGTCGCCCAGTGTCGGACGAGTACGAAGAATGATTGACTTAAACTACTTAAAGACAGCCAATGCCTGTAAGCACTCACCCGTTGCTTGATGAAATAATCAATTTATGTTAAGCATCTCGGCGCGCATATTTTAAACACGTATTCTCAATACATTTTCAAATTATCCTATTTTCGTCTTAAAGTATCGAATTCGCATGTAGGAAAAGTCATGCTTAGGAAATCTGGGGATAAGCTGGCAGAGAAATCTCTTTAGGAATCGCTTTGGATTCCGTAATCTGTTTTTCATTATTCGCCGCATATGGCGTTGATCAAATATCAACTATTTTGCAGATCTGTATTATTACATGTAAATCACAAATAAGAGGAACTGACGATATCGGTATAGATATAGGTACTCAAAGTTACCCGTACGATGCAAATAACCTGCTTCTTATAAGTAAGACTTCCGTATTCCGAATTGTCTCGAAGTCGTTACGAACTTCTTCCTGTTTTCGCGACTTTCCGCGCATATAACGTGCACATCGGCCGAACTTTTAACGGTGTTCCCGTCTCGCGCCACACTCAAGTTTGTACCTGTGTAATTAGTTTGACGAGGACTCGTTACTACATTAATTATAAACGAACCAAGACTCTCTCTATGGTGATACGACAGTAACGTCTTTCGTTTCGTATTGCTTAAAATAGATACAAGTTGTATGTGAAGAAAGAATGCATCGAACTTAAACGGTGATATATTTTGAAGATTCCAAAATATCGAAATATCGCACGGAAAGAAAAATGTAGCTGCCGTAGCTGAAAACTGCATGTGGCAACTAAATTTCAGTGGGAAAATATGGATAGCTAATATGTAGCTGTAACAGCTAAATATTTTGCTACTGTGCCCTATTGTGTTAGATGCGACAGCAAACCTTTTGTTGTGATTTAGAAATTTATAGTTACGGTAGCAAAATATTTTTAGCGAACCATGATTAACTGCGGTAGCAAAATTTTTTTTAATGCGAAATTGCAAAATTTCGCACGTTATAAGAGATTAATATTTTCATTATTAGCTGATTATTATAGCATATTATTCATACGTAGAATATATATAAAATATAATAAGCAATGTAGAATATAAAATCAGATAAACGGTAAAAGTATCGTCTGAAATTTGAAAATCTAGAACAGACGATTCATCGGTGTGTAAACGCGCAACCTAAATGCGCAAATTGGATTTTAATATTCATTATCTCCTTGAAATTATTTAAATAAATAAATAAATATAAAAGCGGTTTTAATTAGTTAATTAAAATTTCTGTTTACGATTAAGTTTGAGATTAAGCAAACTCCCGAGTTTCGCGCGTTTTATTATTTTCTTTTCTCGCATTTCTCGGTAGAAGTTGCAGAGGATTGCTATGTATAATAGATCGAATAGATGTTGAATAAGTGCTTCTCGATTGCCCGACCGCATTGATTCGTTGTGTGCATCAATTCTAAAGGGAATCGCGTGCTGGATTGTCTTTCTACTCGTAGTAGTGCAATACTGTGATGCATAGTGGTATCGCTTTCTTGAATTTAATCGAGAGTAGAGTTCTAGAAAACGATTTATGCAAACTAAAAGCTCTTTAAATAATGTGAGAAAATTAAAGCACGAAATTTTACCATTAATCCATTAACATGTAATTACATATTGAAGTATTCATATTTCATTGATACACGCATACGCTAATGAACACATTAAAAGCATACCTACTATTTTATTTATAAAACAATAGGGAACTATTGAAATTTAAGTCCGTAAACAAAATTTGTATCCGAAAGCAAATTATATATTTTACGCGTTTTATATTCTATTTACAAAGTTAATTAAAATCAACATGTTGATGTGTAACAATAATTAATAAATAAAATGGAAATTTAGGTATGATATTTTAATTAAATTATGCAATTTTATCATTGGCCGGCATTGTTTATCATTTTTTTATCATTAAAATTTGTACTGTTATTGGTACTTAATTGATTTAAAATATCTCGATTACTATTTATTTTGTTATTATTTCGTTTTTTTTTCGTTAAATAGTTGTTATATTACTGACACAATTCGACTTGTAGAGAGGATCGAATTAAGCGGGTCCTTTAGAATCTGTTACTTACATTCGCGCAAGTTCTGCTATAGTTTTCTAACATCTACGTACGCCAATAGACATGACTATTCGCATTGTAAATTCCATGGTAAATTATGCTGTTAAATCTGTCATAATGTAAAATAACTCTGCACAAGAATCCCCGGTCAAGTTTTTCGATATGTTTTACCCTTTAATATATGTATATTAAATGTTTCCCTCGAATTCGCGAATGTGAATCACTATTGCACATATCACGTCATTACGTTCTAATAATTTGAAAAATTATTTCATCAAATGCACCAGAAAAGCGACATGGCGACAATGATTTCGTTAATACGCTATTATTGTCAAGCTAACGAACGATTTCGTCGGTTCACTCCATTTTCCAGATTTTTCCCGTTACTTTCTGTCTCCTCTTTCGCGGGAAGTTTTATTTTCGGAAAGTTATCATTTCATTTCGCACCATGTATCCAACTCCTCTTCAATTAATTATTTTCCGTCTTCCGGTTCGCGCTTACTTTGTCCATTATCCTGTATTTAGCGCAACATGGCAGAGTTCTAGCAGCTTCCTTCGTCCATGAACAAAGTTTTGCCGCAGCTCGTCAATAAGTGGTTCGAAGACTAATCAAAGTTTTGCAAACGTGACTCCACCGTCGCTGTCCCAACAGTAGACAATAAAGTTATTTCCCTTCGTCATTGTCGAAGTATGGACGAGTTGGCATGCTCCGTGTCAGAGTATGACGTCATTTTTCAACTTTTCGCACATAGTCGTCGACGACGGCGGGCTTCGATTGCGGTTCGGTCGATGGACCGGCGAATCCAATTTTCTTACCTTTGTGCCCGCGGACCGAATTCCAGTTAGACTGGCTTTACGGATTTCGACAAGCGTCAGAGATCACGGTTGCCCGAAACGAGATCCCTACTGTCGGAGTTGCGACCACGTAACTCTCGTGAGTTTCGCGGTAATGTAAGAGTCTCTGCACTTGATCAGGCTGGGACTAATTTTGATATTTTCAAACTTTGAAATTCACTTAATATATTTGACATTACCAATCATCTAGGGATATGGTAAAGATATCTTGAAACTCATTATTCCAAGATTCTTGGAACTTTCCCTCCCGATTGAGATGGCGGGATTAAACGTTTCGATATTAAACTGCATTGAAAAGGTAACGAGCAATTGCGATATTAAGAAATAATTGGAAATATTCAATTTGAAACATTGAATTTATGGCTATCAATATTGACTGGTTATTTACCACAGAGAACACAGTGCAAAATGTAACGTTTTCCAAACAGTTTATATCGATCATACATCGTGCTGTGTAGATGAAGCTTGTGTTTTCGCTTGGTATATCAGATGGTTTCGTGTTATTAACTTCGATAGGAATTTACTGGCACACGGACATTTCCACAACATTCCTTGACATACTCCCATATGTAAAATACGAATACGTAGGCAGTGATGGAATATAAAAGAGGAAGTTGGGGGCGTATAGTTGGCGTATCCGCAGTAAATGTTTGCTCAAAACCTAGTAAATAAACAAACAGCATATCGCCGTGTATTGATTAGCAACCGAAACATTGAATGCATAAATCGTTAATTTGGCGAATGTCCGCGTATGTCCATGTGCGCGCAAGTGCATCTGTAAATGCTTTGCGAATAATCCATCAACTGTATGCGCCAAAGCTAGGTAACATTATGACGCTTTCATTAGGTGTCGAAAATTTATATTAATATATTAACAGAGAGGCACTGAAAAGTTCAACGCACCAATATGTATTTAATGCACATACATTTATTACATGTATGCTGCGGAGCATAATTTGACGATGGTGCGGAGAATTTGCGTAAAGTCAACGCGAAGTATTCGAGAGTTCACAAGTTAAATAAGATACATCTCAAATAGTGATTCTAATTACTGTTAGTATACGATTAGTGCGATCGATGTGAGTAGATCAGCGGCGCAATTATGGCAAATAATTTGGCGGACAATGGCCGATCCGACCGCGCGTATGGTTTCCGAAATAATGCCGCTACATACGCGCTTGTCATAGCGTAGACGGACTCGTGTGCTGCTTTGACGTTTGGTTTGCGGCTGAATTTCTACGTGATAAATGCACCGCCGCGGATTTCGGTTTGCCTCGAACGACAGAGAGCACGCGGTCTTCTGCACGCACGAAATGCAAATTCGAAATTTTGGTTTATCCCTTGCGGTGACTCCGTCCAATGACCGGCGGACGGTCTTTAGTGGCGTTTACACCGCATATTTTACACCGGTACGCTTTATTACGCGCGAAACGTACGTAATTAAGCTAATCTTGAAAGCGAGCAAGTGGCGTGCGCGTTCGCGCGTCAATATTTAATTTATATAAATAATTTTGGTAAATTTTGCCCTAGTACGTGAGTAATAACGCGTAATTTAACACGCCCGATTGCAAATATACATTACGGAGGGACACATGGAAGTCAAGTTAAATGCTGCACGGGCGACATATAGACATGAACTTACTAAGACGTAATTATTCACTGCTGAGTCCTTTATAATAATGACAAATGGCTATGCCTTCCGCTCACACTGTTCCCTATTTCGAGAACGCCCAACTCCCAGCTGAAACAGCAGCTTCTGGCAACGTGCGATGCCTAACGATTCTTTAACCCCTCCGTTATCAAACTTTCGTATGCCAGATCATAAGTATCGGAATAAACTGTTCTAACGTATTATCGGAGAACGGCTTTCACGGTACCGCACCTGATCTCAATTTATTATGATACTCGACAGACGCAATTTACATATGATGCTCGAAAAATGCAATTAACAATCATGTTTATTAATTTCAATTAATAAACATGAGTAATATTAATTAAAATTTATAAAGAATGAGTTATATCAGCAGCTTGCTACGCTGCGCTCGAGAACATGTTACGAATAAATTACGGGCAACGTAAAACCGCATCCTTATAAAGATTGAAGGTCTGTCTTTTGACGGAGATTTTGATATCTAATCTATAATAACTACAACGTTGAAATTTATAATATTGTATGGCAAGGCATTGTTCAATTAATTTCTTTTTCCTTATATCTCTCAATTGCTTAGTGTCACAATTTTACTTGTTTGATGATACATGATTGACTCTTAGTAAAAGGTTCTTCTTAACAGAAACATAGGAATATAAGTAATTGTATTTTTGTACACAAGCTATTTTACCTTTATCGGATGCCATTGCAAATATATCTTAATTAAATTTGGCATCGTATTTTCTCCTGTTAAATCAAACTGTACTTTTATTTTTAATCTTAGGTTTAAACTAAAATTTTTCCAATTGAAATGGATCAACAGGCTTTCCATCATTTGTGCTAGTTTCAATTAGCGATTCTCTTTTTCTGTAAGAATGTTTAAAAATTTTAAAATCATATATTATATTTCATTTATGTAAAGTATTTTTTAATACAACTCAATAAAATAAACACCGTTTATGGAATATAATTGAAAATTATGAAATATAAAATACAATATAAAATATTAAAAAAATGTTTGACCATATAAAATATGTTACAGATTAGTTGAAAACTCTAAAAATGTGTATAGCAACTCTTTTTACATGAAATATGTGGCTGTATATTATATTTAAAAAAAATGACTAATTATTAAAAACTGGTTAAATTTTATACAATGAGAGTAACAGTCCAAAATATTATTAATAAATTTCTCAACTATAGCACGCGATCTAAAATTACTCAATAACCGTGGCAGACAAGTAAATCGATGAGATTTGCAATGTCTGATTGCAGCATGCATAATTTTTATAACGCCAGTCAATCGTAATTATTTTCGTATGCAATAATAAATAAACGATTCGACGGATATTGAGAGAGCTTTTTTAATTGCATAATATCGATACTCTCGTCAACTGAATGATTAATTATATACGTAAAGTTTGACTCCCGTGTTATTTGAAAGACTTTATGAATTTTAAAAAATCACGAGAAAAACGCGTTCTTAACGCGTTCAATGGAGAACAATTGATCCAACGATTTGACCAAAATCTAGATTCGTTCATTGAGTGGCACGATGGTTAATAGCCGACATAGAGAAGAACGATCTTTAAGATGGAGGGCGAGCTCAATCTGCTCTGCTTCTGTCGAATCTCATGGGCTCAATCCATAAAGGAAAGTTAAGCGAGCTGTCGAATGCAAGGAGATACGCTATAGAAGTGAATGAATCCCGGATTTTTCGGATTATTCGCGACAGTAGTGAATTCGGCAACGAGTCAACAATAGCTTTCGCTTCTTATATCTTTGCACAATAGATATTATACGATTGCGGATACGTTTGTGCGAGAAAATATGTTTTTCTGTTACCAGAGAAATACAGAGGAAAGTTCCCTATTATGGGGTAGCCTCCTAATATGAGATAGCGGGGAGGTTTCTGTTAAATTAATAGACATCATCTGTTGATTCCGCCATGAATTTATTACTCTTGGAGTGAAATTTGTTTAGTGGGAAATTCATTGGTAGATTGTGTAATCGTTGCGAAAGAAGTTTTGTGATTGAATGTGGGTGTTGAAAACCTGCTGTCTCATATTAGAAACCTATCTCATAAAAGAGGACTTTTCTCTACGTCTTTCGAATGAAAAACACACGGGTAGAATAGTCTTCACGGAAACGCGCGGTTACGAACAGATATATTTAAGAATAACAAGATACATACGCATTGATTGTAACTTATTATCTACAAGTAATTCTGTAATCTATTCGGGACGAGTCAAATCCGATATCAGCGGAATTTTGAAAGACTTTTTCAAACATTTAACGACGTGAAATTTGTCAATTTTCCATTTGTTTATGTAGTATTTAAAGAAATATTTTAGATAGAATCATTTCAGTTTTAAAAGTAACATTTAGACAGTTTAAAATATTAATATCTCACTGGTATTGAAGTACCTATTCGACTTGCTTTAATTTTTTATCTCATATTTAATTAAATTCATGTAGTTGTTAGAAAAATATGAATCTCTTTAATGCAAGCGTAAAATCTAACAATAACCGTTCTACAAATGTAAATGAATAAAAAAAAGTCAACAAGATGTCAATCTGCGCCTGTGTTTTACTATAACATAATTTTTCATGATAAAGACATTTTAATTCCCCACCGAGGTATGAATCATGTATTCATTAGCGTCCATTTTATACAAGAGACAATTATCACAGCCTTATTAGTTGAAATAATTACAGATTACATCGAGATGATTACAGCCAAAGATGTGGAAAAAACAACGTGGTGTTCTTAATGACTTGTAGGAGACTTATACATCGTAATGTAACTCAGGAATTCCTCTAGTAAAAATTTAATAATATATGAAATTTGCAAATATATTTAATAAAAATGAAATAAAATATTTTGCAAATTTAATCTGATCTGCAATAATCTAAAAAATCTAATTTTATCAAACGCATTATTGATTCTGCAAAATTAAGGGCGTAGACATCGAATTTTGCAAGCAAAAACTAACAATTGATCATTGGCGTAATATCGAGTCTTTATTTCATGTTCTTATTTCATTTCATGAGAATGTTTTAAATTTATTAACAATCTTTTTGTATTGAAGGTAAAAGCTATTGAAAACTTTTAATAACTTTTAAATGCTAATATTTACCAAACGCACGAACTTGAGATGTGTGTGAAATATTAATTTCGTAAACGTTCATCAAACGCTACTTTCTGTTACATATAATTACATAGTTAATCTTATATAATTTTAACATATTATAAAATTAATATTATAAAATAAAATATAATTAAAATATAATTGCATTTCTAATTACATTTCATTTTGTAGAAATAGAATTTCAATTTCAGACATGAAAGTAAATTAATTTCAGGCGTGAAATGTTACATTATTTTCAGTCCTTTCAGCTCTAAATTTCAGTTTTTAAAATACATTCAATATTAAGCTGTTATTATGTTTATTTCCGCTATTTCCAATATTTCTCATTTAATCTTTTCTCATAACGTTTTACTTATTTTTATACATTTGTATATTTTTATATTTATAATTTTCTATAATCCTATCTACACATACCTATTCCTATTTGCCTACATGTCTATCTAGACTCTAGAGTATCTGTCTATGGCTTCGACCGTGAATACAATCGAGTGTGCCTGGCACGTGGTTTTGTGGTTTTAATTCCTTAACAGTACCAATATATACTCTAATAAAATTTGGGAAGTATGGTGAAATTGTAATTTCACCATAAATCTCAAGCCTGTCGCGAGCGACGTTTTGATTCGCAGATGATATTTAATTCGACAAAATACTTTTGGTGCGATGTGATCACGAAATATTGGAGATCCATCCATATACTTCTTATACTTGAAATTATACATCAGCCTATCTTGTATAAATTCTCTTTTGGCTAAATAAATCCACCTTTTATTGCTCTTGCCAAAATCCATTCTAGCTTTATATAAAAAATTAACAGGAAAAAAGAATACTCCTATTGGCTAATTATCAAAAACAAATTAGCATATAGAGTTTATGCTTTTGTATGAAATATGAATATGTCGTATAATGGGGTTATATTATTTATATTAATCAACTTCAAAATTGATAGTAACATTCATTACCCTGTTTTTGTGTTTAGCTTTTATACGCATTTATTCAGGTAGCATTTTAGATTAGCATATTCTGAGCGAAAAGATTCGATCACATTTTGCCATGGCATTTCGTAAGAATTTTATATTTTACGTTTAAAACTTTGCGATATGCACAAAAGAATTTAATCCTGAAGTAAACCAATTAAAATTACCAGCGATAGAGTGCAAAGCAAAAAATGTGCATTTTTCATCGAAATTTGAACGATCGTTATGTCGATTGTCGACTCGCCGCTGTCTCATCTCATTTTAATAATATGCAAAGATGAAACATTCAGAATGAATAACATGAGATTCTGAAAAGATAACGAATTGTTCTTTCTTGCTCTCTTACATCAACTTATGTAATATTTAATCTTGGAAGGATATCTAGGGATATAGATATAGATAGAAACAATTAGTAACACAGCATTTGCTACACCGTGCAACTTGCACGTTAAGTGAATTAATAATACAAGAAATCAAATAATAAAAAGGCATCTAGAATTACAAATTTATCTTAATTTGTTCTTGTTTATCCGTTCTAAGACAATGGATGGAATGCTGTACAATTTATCTGTAATATTTCTATATTATATTATTAAATTGATGCATATATGCATCGAAATACATGATATAAAATTGCTACAGACCCGTCACAATAAAAAAGTTACTTCATTACTCGCTCACTACAGCGAAAATAGGCGTTAAATTTGAAAGTGATATGTTACATTTTTTAGATACAAAAATAAATTTAATCTATTGAATATTTCAACGTACAGGGTGTCAAAACATTCGGCTAAACGTTAACGTCATATTCTAGAGTTACAAACAAAAATAGTTTCAATAAACATCAGTCCGAAAATCGACTATTAAACGAGTTATATCAGTTTCAAGGCATTTATAAAATTATTTTCTAAAATATGAATAAAGATTTAAGTTTCGTTATTATCTCTACAATATAGTGTTAATGTTTGGCCGAATGTTGCAGGCATCCTTATGACGAAAAAGATAATGAAAAATCAATACGAGCAATATTGCATACATTATATCTCAATTTAATATTTTTATAAACTAAAATATTTCAAATATTTTATAATTAGTTATTTTTCAACAAACTTTCATGTATTTTTTACTCAAAATTGAATAACTAATAATTGATCGAATATTTTTTATATCATAAAGTAAATGTTGAAATTACTGTTTCAGAATAGAATCAACAATGCACGTTAGCCGATAAATAGTAGCGTGATAAATATATTATTTACATCCATTAATTCGCGACCGATTAAAATGGCAATATGTAGCTTGAAAAGAACAAACGCAATGAAGTACGATGACGTACCAATGATGCGACAGAAATGACCAATTATAAATCAACGGGACAGCTCATGAGTCAAATGAAACTTGGATCTGTTACCCATCGTAATATCAGCACAATTATTATTCTTATTATATACAATTAATATTATTGACGATGTTCGATAGAAAATGAGATCCAAAACCAATAATCTTCCATATTAATAATGTAATATTGATCATTAATAATATAATATAATATTAATAAAATAATAATTAATATCAATGTTATGTAATATAATATATTTTGTGTAATATTCTTAATTATCGATAGATTTCAAAACGTTCAAGTAAGTAACCAGATTGCTCAATAATGCGATAATTACAATCATTTATTTTATGAGCTCTATTTTTTTCTATACAGAGTGTCTGATAATTACCGAAGCACCTTTCGTGAAAAGATAGAGTTAAATTGAATAGAAAAGTTCTTTACTGTTTTGTAAGTTTCTCCAATAATTAATAAGAAATTAATAAAGATCCGCGATTCAGTGTGCGTCCGTGCAATTCGAAAAGAAGCAGCTCGACATTTACGGTCGCTATTCGTGCGGCGAGGTATTGGAAGAAAATAACTAATAACTAGGCTCTGCCTAGTATTAGCACATTAGTAATCGCCGGGCTGCCGCTTCTCGTACGGGCGCACACTAATTCGCGTATCTTTATTAATTAATTTCTCATTAATAATTGAGAGAATCTTACAGACGCGGTAAAGGACATTTTTATTCAGTTTAACCCGCTGTATCTGCCCACGAGAGATAGTCCGATAATTACCAGACTCTATACACATATGTGCATTTTTATACGCGCAATGAAACGACAGACGTTTACACCACTACACGTATTCCAGGATTAAATTAATTTATTCTTAGCTCATTTATATTAATTTGTCGTAGCCAATTTATTTCAAGGTTACTGTGGAATGATATATCTAACTGTAATGTTCACCGATCCATTACCCCATTTAAAGTTGAAAGAGAAAGGTACTCACGGATACGATACTTTGTCAATGAATCTGATACCTCCAAGGCTTCGTCTTCGTATCAAGTTCCTTCGTTGCACATTCACGAGAAAAATCCAAGCGGAAACGCGATCCAGAGCGAATTGTTTGTCATAATTACGATACTTTCTTAGACACTTTCAAGATAACTAAGAAACGATGTGGCTCCTGTTACATAAATCCAACGACTTGCCGAGAGATTCGAATTTCGTATCGAAGCTGCAGGAATACAATGCGAATAGAGTCAGCAGCCAATTGAAGCACGAGCGAACCGTCCGAAAATATATGTATAATCGAAACACACACACACACACACACAACACACACGCGCATTCACTTGTGATATAATACGAGCGCGTGAATTTCGCAGGGTACAAGTGCTATTAAACAATCGATGCATCACGGCTCTCCGTTACTTAAATCACACGATCCACGTACTCCGTCACAGTGATCGCACAATTCGCGAAGTACTCCACGCTCTCGATGCGAAAGCGATAAGCAAATTACTTCCAAATTGACGGACGACTCGAAGCGTGACGCACAATGAGTTCGAATTCCTTCAAGAAATAACTGTTGCAAGTCGCGAGGAAACGTTAATTTGGAATTCCGATCCGCTCCTCGCTTCGATCCTTGCCAATAAATCGCGCACGATGCTTGCCTCGCAACGGATGCGTTTTAACGTGAGTCGCAAGAATTTTATCAATCGAGTAAGCGAGTAATCTGATGAGATCGACGGAGAACGATGTATATATCTTTCTAATATTTTATGATGTTCTCCTTATCACGTCGCATCTCGAAGCGTGATAACATTTTACGCACGAAACGGCTCGCTCGACTGCCTGTCGGTCTGAGTGTCGGGACGAGAATGATCGCGCAGTGACCTTCCCCACCTTTTGCAAACGAAGGCGGTTTTACGACCTTCCGAGTCGGTTTGAAACCAGTAACTTTGTATACGCAATAGCAAATGGGTACCGCGCGTCGCACGCCGTCAAGACAAATACCAAGGTCAGAGTTGCTGCCGCCTTATCTCGAAATACGTAATACTTTTATAGACATTAATTTACCGCGAGAAAATAAATTCTTAGCTACTGAACTAATTTTCGTCATCTCGAAGCATTCTATATTTCGGAATTAACTCTCGTTTTATATCAATATTAAATATACATATAACACTTTATGAAATAATTTTATCTTGAAAATTATGTTCTGCATTAATTTCGATAAATATGCTATTGTTTCACATTGAACCTAATAAAATATCTTATTCTGGTTATTAGGAAGGAATTGTATAAATCAGATTTTTATTACTTTATGCCAAAAAGTTTTCTTGAAGATAAATTGGATACTCAATTTTAATATACCAAGGGATTTTCTTGTATGATTTTAATAAATCATTAAAAATTGTTGATTTTTTAACAATCACTTATTGTTAAAATACGATTTCGTGCACCGTAGAAAAGTTATATAAAATTATATTCTTTATAGTACGGGGAGGGGGCAATTGAATGCTAAATATAGCATTTTAAAATAATAAAAATCGTTTATCGATTTTAGTATGTGAATTTACTGACGACAATAATTCCATCTAAATGAAACTGTGTTATGTCCGAAAAGAAACCGCGCAGGACAAGGTGGAAAACTGCATACATGGTAAATTGACATTTTAGATTACAATTACTGGGCTACCAACATGTTGCTCGGACCTAAAGGTGCTCTCTCTTGTTTAAAATTATATTTGCATAAACGTCAAAATGATATTTTTAATAGAAATATATATATAATTTTATTTAAAAATATATAAACTTGCATGTATACAACCTCGAATATGTTTTTGTATCTCCAACTAATTTTGACGAATGCTATTGTTACGCATAAAAATTGAAGAGTAAAATCTCCTATGTTTGTCACTGGAGAAGATAAGATTACTTTATTGCCAAAAGTTTTGCATTTCGAGAGGAATACAATTATGTAATTTTAATATATTAATAATAGATATATAAATTCAATATCATAATTTACCTATCAATAGTATAGGTATTAATAAATTTAATATATTATCATAATTTTAACAAATCATGAAAATAAAATTGTACAATAAAATAATTTATTATAGAAACTGATTATTCAAGTATGATTTCGCACACTTTAGAAACAAGTAATATATATACAATTACGCGGACACTGAGTAATTTAGAGAATTAAAATTATACAATTTCCAATGAAAATAAATATAATATTTAAAAAATATACATGAACGACAAATTTGAAATTTAAACATTTTCATTCCACAGCATGTACATTATATATTTATTGTTTGTGTAATTTTACATAGGTACCTTTTTACGGCAGCAAACTTGTTCGGCAATTCCAATGCTAATCGTGCATAAATCCATCAAAGTATAGAAAACATTATTCATAAATAGTTGTACAATATATAATTATTTGTAAATATTGAGTCGAAGTAATAATTAAGAAAATTTTTATTTTTAATAACTTCGATTTTTACTTTGAAAAAATAAATCGTCAAAATACCTGCTTTGATATATCATCGCCTCGATGCATTAGTGATAATTTATTAATGGTAGATTAGTGATAAAGAGACGACATTAATTAAATACGCTCATAAATAATCGTTAATTATTCAAAGAATCTCGCACATTGATCGACATATTCTGACTAATAATTATATTCTGATAATTAAATCTCGATAAATAAGTGAGAAGAACGGAAGAATCAGCTTTTGCTCGAGTATTGGTGTGCGAATAATCGAGAGCGTTCTGTAATGTGTAAAAACAAACCAAAAAATTGCACGCTAGTTATCTAAAAAAATATTTAATTCATTACAAAATAAATTTGTGCAAAAATTTTGTTTTTTACATTTC
This sequence comes from Vollenhovia emeryi, assembly GCF_000949405.1. Lineage (NCBI taxonomy): Eukaryota > Metazoa > Arthropoda > Insecta > Hymenoptera > Formicidae > Vollenhovia > Vollenhovia emeryi. Next base: position 31,308 of record NW_011967188.1, read on the forward strand.
AAATCAATTGCTGAGTTACCATATCGTGCATTAATTACCACTTATTTGAAAAGTACATTTTATGAATAAAGTGTATTTTATTTGATCGAAAAAATATATGGAAATATATATGCAAATAAATTTATTATTATTACTTTAAAGCCAAATTTTTACGTTTTGAGAAAAATAAAATTTTGTGCTTTTCATGAAAATAAAATACAAAAGTCATAATTGCAGCAAACTAATTGTCAGAATATATCGGTCAATGTGTAAGATTTTATATAGGACTTTACATAGGACTCTCCTATATTAATACATGTTTTTATCACGCTTTGTGCATTATCAGAAAAATGTAGCTTTGTAAAATTATCTTATGAAAAAAATGAAAAATGCCTATATCTGATTATTAATAATAATTTTTTTCTCTATGGCAATGAAGATATTACACGTTTAATTATTATAACAAAGTCGGTTGTTTCCATTAAGCTTTCATTATATTTAATTAAAAGTAATTATTTCCTTGGCAAATACACATGTTATAATTGTAAAGCCTTTAAAATTCCTTCATCTGAAAATACACATCGTAGATTCAATTGTACATTAAAATATACATTTAGAGATACATATTCATAAGCATAAAATATACAGTACTTATATATGTTTTATCGGATATTGAAGCATAGCAATGTGAAAGAATTTTATTTTATACTTTACATAAGCTTTTTATTCTCAGTTGGCGCAAATGTTTAAAATCGTAACTTTTGTAACAAAAACAGGTTTAAATATATGAAAAATTATATGTAAAATAATCTTTAATATGTTTTACCTGAAAGTATTTTTCGTTTTATTAAAATATATATTAGTACAATATTTCTCTTGCGTAACATATTTTGCCGAACACGCGTACGCGGTTCGAGTTTTTACTCTTCTGTGAAATATTGATTTTTTTCTGCCTTGGCACGATAAAAGAAATTAACGCCAAAAACATCTTGTGAGTTTATGCGGTTGATTAAGTTTATCGAAGCTGTCGAAACGTTTTTGCGCATGAAGCTTCTATCCGTGATTTAATGAATGGGAGAACGATACAATCGGTTTAAAAATGCGGACACATATTTGCGTCAGATAACAGCAGTTAACGGCATAACTTATCGTGATTTACGGGCAATACGGTCGTATTTTTATGGTACGCTGTTCCATTAGCTTCGATGTGCATGATTTATGCAAAGTGTTCTTGGCACTCTCACTCGCTCTCTCGCTCTTTCTTTCGCGAAGGGTACAAGACTACTCTTATACGTCCACTCACGAAAGTCGACCGCGTATAAATATGCCTTGTCTACACCCGCTTGTATATCGCGTGTAAAGTTCGGAAGCGAGTAGCGACTTTCCGGAGTCTACGGTTAATAATTTACGGAGGTCACCAGCAGCTGACCAGGAGGAAGAACGTGTCGATAGAAAAGTGTTTTCTATTTTATTGCTCTGATCGTTAATGGGAAGGAAGATAATGCCCTAGGCCTTATTATTTTGCTCAATATGCATTAAAAAGTTTTTACGGCGAAAGTTGTAACCGCTATTTTTTTTTTCATTACAGGTGTCCTGGGTACGTAGACGGGGAGAAGAACTTCATTTACTCACCATTGGCCTCGACACGTACGCGAGCGACTCCAGATTTTCCCTGGCCTTTGAGAAGCCTAATGACTGGCGATTGCTTCTGCGCTCCGCTACGGAACGCGATGCCGGCCTTTACGAGTGTCAAGTCAGCGCCCACCCACCATTAATCAGAACTGTCCATCTAGCGGTGTCAGGTAAGTGAGCGTCATTGCGTGTGTGTTCATCTGACCATCCGGGACTTGGCAACCTCGAAGCAATCAAGAGCCGCTATTTCCTGCTACTACTAACGATATGCACTTTGATCTGACAACCGCAGTGCGGCCCGTAAATCACTGTGTTTGTATAGATCGTCTCGAAACCATTACCGTTATCGGAAACTGCGGACACGAAAAATCCAATAATAAGAAAACAGCGATAGGTATATCTGATTTGTCGGCAATTAAGAGATGATTTAAAATCGAGTGTTGGACAGTTTTCGTTAGGGAAACACTCCAGATCGACTCGGTAATGAGAAAATGTGCTACTCGAGGCACCCTGTGTCATCAATTTGCCGAGCTTTCTTTGATGTGATCCGAGATGTATCGCGTAATTCGCAGCATATTAACGCGAAATAGGACAAATTACGCTAATGGTAAAGATGAAAGGCCACGCGTGCATTATTCTCTTAATCTACTCTTATAAAGTACTACTAAAGTGGAAAGTCGCCCTCCGTAGACATATAATCCATGTGTCCCGCGGCGCGTTTTCGCTGGACCATAAATCACGGTAGCCACGTCGTTAGGGTCGTCCTCTTCGTGGCATAATGGCGATCTCGATGCTGTAACGATGTTCTCGTGGCGCCCATGTCCCACGCCACTTAATTGGAGTCCCGTCCCTTACTCGCATCCTCTCTTTCCGTCTTTCTCCTTTTTTCCCCTATTCGCGCGTATCTGTATTTTTCTTTCGTTATTGACAACGTAGTTGCACCCGGTCTCTGGCATACGAGCTACACACTTTCACGTACGTTGAACAAGATAAAAGGTACAGAAATACGCTAAACTATGCGCCGGCTGCGTTAACTTGCTGTAGCCGCGGCGCGTAAAGATATTTGACTTGAATAACGGAGTGTAACTTGTTCTAACGCATAGTAAGCTCATTATCATCTATCATCTACTTGCATAACCGGCTTGCACCGGATAATTCGTGACTGACTCAGCCGACTATCAATGATTGATTGATAGCGGGCAATATCGCAGTTGTCAGCTATATTTGATTAATAACGGACGTAAGACTAATAGACACTTTGAAGATCAAATTCGGGCTTTCATCTACAATGTCCGATGATATCTCTATAGCCTGACGGTTTTAGTTCCTCAGAACGTACAGCTGAGCGAATAGTTTGGCCGAGATTAATGAGACTGGCGCGTGGAAAAGAGAACTTGGAACACTTGCAGTTCCCGAATTTGTACATTCGAGTTAAGAGCCATTACATATACATACACGTGTATATATACATATATATTTTATATTTATGTTTATAGAATAACTGTAAATTAATTACGGCGCCACGAGTGACGTGTGTCGCGAGGTATAAATTTACGATGACGAGCGTTTCAAAGCCGGCCCCGGGAAATTTTCCTCCTTTCATAAGTGCGCCATTCTTTTCTTCGGCAGATAGTTAAGTCTCGCGTATTTATTGATCGGCACGAGAAAACTTGCTCTATCCTACGTTTTGTGAAAAAGTTACCGAAACTCAATTATAATTGGATCTGTCTGTACGACAGAGCTAGTTAACTGGCATATGCAAGACGGGGGATGCATTTAATTGGATATAAGATACATCTTGAAGTTTCGTACACTTTTTTGCCGTAATCTTGTGTTACATATAATATTACATAGATACACGTCTTGTATACCGGCGAAATCTCGCGATTTGACAAATCGCGCGCGCGCGCTTGTTAGAAACACGGTGACAAGAACGCCAGAAGTACGTGGCGAAAGATAGCGAAGACGAGGGGAGAAACGAGACGGAGAGAGCGGCGCGAGAGATGAAATCAATATAGGTATGCAGATATCGAAATATTTTTCAGTCGCCGTGGCTGCAATAGAGGGTTATGAAATATCTGACCGAAATACCAGGTACAAGGTTGGAATAAATTCTGTGTTCTGTGAAATAAACGGAATATTTCGCGGACCCAACTGGCGGAACGAACGATTGCGGTATATTATTCTCCTACATATCGTTCGGCTTTCGTTTTACGTTATAAAGTCCGCCCGAGCGTATCATTTTCTATAACTTTCGATCGAGTATCGATACGGCTAGTGAAGATCCTTCTCGTACATTGAGAATCTCTCGAGGAGCGGGACGTAGGCTGGAACAGCTTGACCAAAACTGGTGTCTTCTTTGCCAATATGATTTTCTATTACAAATCTCTTTGTACAGAAGCGTACGCGGTACATTCCGTACAAGGGGGTAACCACCTGATGTAATCGTGGCACAGTGTCTCCGAAATCCTGATGAAATCCTTACGAAATCCTCGTGTAATCGTTTCGTCTTCATTTTCAAGTTTCTTCACTTGATAGACAATAAACGTTAAATTAAATTTGAACATTTTTTCAGCTTGTTTTCACTTTTCAAAAAAATTTACTTCTTTTAGTGATTATCCAAATATATATCATAGATCACACCTATAAGCGCGTACTCTTTTTATAATAAGACTGAAATAGTTGTTGTTAGAACAACAGCGAGTTGAAACGTTGATACACCTGTGCGCGCAAAGTTGGAACAGTAAATACAAATACAAAATTACTTTTCGTTAAGACCACGGTTAGACTAGTGGGAAAAATGCGAAGCAAGGAAACACGTGACCGAATACCACGATCTTAACTGAAATTATCTCTACAAGCAAATATTTCTTAGTAAGATAAGAAAAATATATTTTGAACAACTCTAACAGCTCTTTGAGATTCAACAACGTTACATATTGTTAAACGTGCATATATAAGAAAATGATTTGCAATTAGGTGAGATTATTTGTAATCGGATAAAATCGTGTGAAATCAAATGAAATGGTGCAATCGGAGGGACAACATTTGAGCTATGTGGTTACCCCCTTGATTCTGTACCGCGTTACCTCGATTCGGTGATTCGCTCGTCGCAAAACTGTGCGGTGCTCGCTCCCGATCTTGCGCGGCATCGCGATTTTTCTCAATTTATTACTTCGTTCTTGGGCAAACGGAAAAAAATCGCGAGTAATGATTTCCTTTGAGAGCGTGCCGATGCGTTCGTTAACGAACGAGAGAATTCCCGGCTCTTTCCCTCCTTTTTTTTTCCATCCTCTCTTGCGCATTTCCACATCTGGCTTATTCCCCGCTCTTGCCCCTATCGCGCGCAGAAAGATTTCTATAATGACCCGAGTAAAAGTTACGACGGGCAGCGGCATCATTTATTATCGCGACTTTACTTTTCTTTCGTTCTTATCCTTCCATTAATCAAAAAGCCATCGTTGTCTCTTGATGAGCTATTTATGTTATCACGCGCAAGCCAAGACAACATTGTTCATTGTTATACGGCCTTTAAATGCCCCGCTCGCCGTCGACGAGCGGGGCTCGCTTACGCAGAAATAAAGTTACGCGTTGCGGAACTTAAGAAATAATTCCTGGTCGACGGCACTGTCCGGGGGCTTATTTCTGGCAAACGTTCAAATAGTTAGGAACTTAAATTCCGCGAGCGACGGCGGCTTTTCCGAGGGCGTAAACTGCTTGTGCCAGCGCTCAGTCTCTCGTTTCACTGCCGGTCTACATTGAGCTTTGCCGTTGTGAATTTTACGAGCCACGAGCCACATTCTAATCGGATTTCCATAATGGCCCATCGATTGATGTCAGCTACAAAAAAGAGCGCGAAATTAATATAAGAGAGAGAGAAAGAGAGAGAGAACGCGCGCGCGTTTCTTCGTCGTTCCGAGAGCAGTTAATGTAGAAAATTGAAAGGTCGCCCGTAAAATAAAACGCCTGAGAAGATTTCAAAATTTGCTCGTATCCTCCTAATGCTATCACCTAATCGATCGCTTGTCAGCGAAGAAGCCGCGCCGCATACGCGCCGTTCTCTCGAACGTGGCTTTCATTCTATATTCACTTAATATCCGAGAAAGGATATGCCGATCCTGATGTGGCGTAGGAATGGCGAAATTTTCGCGCAGATATGTATTGCGCGCGACTGTGCCGAGGTGCTGCCGGGAAGAAGAATATTCGAGCGATTAGATCGGGAACGAAGTCGATTCGGGAACGTCGCCTTTCCGAGGGTTGTACGTGCGACGCGGGATTTTCGGGATTGGCCTTTTCTACGACGACCACATTCGCAGACGAACGTTCCGTTATAAAGTCGAGAGCCGGGGAATATAGGGATTCTAACGGCGGCTTATGCAATCCCACGCCTTTCGCGAGCCGAAGGGGCGGGAAGAAAGGATACGTGTACTCTCGACTACGGGTCGCCACCCGCGCTTTCCTTTACCGTACACGTTCCGACGCTCCCGTCTCAGTTGGCCGGAATAAATCAAGCCTTGCCAATACCGGGCGGGTGCTATCGAGGTCTTATTACACAGTCGCGACCGGTCCGCAGGTACACCCTCGCGTTTATTTACAGAGAAAAGTTTACTCCCCCCGTTGTCGATTCGGTCGATTCTTCTTGCCTCGCTCGATCCGCTGGCCCGCTCTCATTATGGCGCATCCAAAAGCCGTAATTCTCACGCGGATCGCGCTAAATTTCCGCTGGCGGGGCGGACTCCGATACCCGCTCGCGCCTCTTAATCAGCAGCTGGTATCGAATCCGGAACTGTTGAAACGTTAAAACTACGTTACGCCACCCTCGCGCGTTGCACAAACGAGCGATTGTAGCAATCGCGTCGGCAGGTATTAAAGAATTATGGCATCGATTCTGCCGTTATATATCCCATTCGCGTGCGAAGTTTGAATGGCGAGTATGATCGATCGCGTGGTAATCATGCGATCTCTTATCCGTTCTTATTCGCTGCGAAATAACTTGGCTGCGCTCACAGCCAAGAATCCGTCATAGTAATATTGCCGACGACAAAAGAACGCTCGCGCAAATTCCGACCTGTCGCTCTATCGCTCGCGCGAAATTACATCGACGAATTCCTGGCGTGGATCTTTCGGCGCCGCGAGAGCGAGAGAGAGAGAAAGAGAGAGAGGGCGGGGGACGTTATCCCGGTGAAACAATGAGATCCTCCTTCGCATCGGGCGGCAACGTTTTTCCTTCGTAATAGCGTCGCGTTAGATTATGCTTCGTAATGCTGTATAAACGAGCTGCGCCGCGCCGTTTTACCGGCGCGGTAAATTTTCATCCTCGGTCGACCGCGCGACAAGATCGAACTTTAAGCAACCGGGAAGCACACCGGTACCTTTTTCTTTCGCGCGGGGGAAATTCAAGTCGGCGCTCGCCAACAGCGTTGCAATTGCCGCTTGTTATACGCGGGTAATTTTCGGATGCCTAAGGTACTATCGCGACGCGCGGGCGCTTTATCTCGCCTAATGGCTGTTATCGTTCTCTGCCCCTTATCGCATTCGATGTTAGATTCTTACGGAGTCGTAGAGCGGCAACTCGGAAAGTGCTTACATCAGCGGCATTATTAACGCGAGCGTCCATTAAAACGGCAGACGTTGTAGCTAAGCACGCGAGCTCGCGATTTTCCAGCAGGAATTTTCTTCGACTGCACCGTAATTCTCGCGGGGGACGGTTATGGATGCATCAGCGTTCCAAATAAAGGGGAACGCGAGAACATTGGGAAGCTCATCGCGCGACGGCGCTGACGAGTTCGAGCAGTTTTTGCGACGGCGCAATTTTATCAGCGCCTTCGGTACGCGGGCGTTTTTCACGCCAGATTTCTGCACGTTAAAATTTCCCGCTTCCTTCACGCTTCCATATCTTCGCGGATGATATTCAAATTGCAATATACAAATGAGACAAAGCGGGCGAATCGGCAGGCGAAAATTAGAATTACATCAAGCGAACGAATTTATTATCTCTCGAAGGAGGGAATGTATTAAGGCCGAGATGTATTCTTAAATTCTCTCCTCTCGGCAAATTTGTTCATTCAACCATTTCGTGCGCGCGTTATCCAATATTCGAACGTGCGGAATCGAGCTGGCAAATCACGGAAGATTGAGATTTGGGACGCACGGCTAGTTCTCGAGCCGCGTAATCTAGATGATAACGCGCAGATTAAGTCCGACGCCGAAATACCGGGAGTTAATCGCATTCACGGGACACGCAGCGTCCCAGAAGCGTATAATTATCGCGCCCAAGCGTTTAACATCGAACCGGTTGCCTCGGAGGGATTTCTATGGCGCGGTACCGAGGATCTCCTAATTTCTCAGGGGCCAACGTTAAAATGCACCCTAATTCGCTGACTCGTGGACGCTGAAATGAGTTTTGTCTCCCCAGCTGCCTCTCCCTCGACCTGTACCGCTGTTATCGAGCTTCGCGACACTTTTCGTTGTGATAAAACGAAAGATTTTGTTACTCGATAATCATCCAGCGAGAAAGGCTCGAAACTAAAGAGGAACCCAATTTTTTCCCCCCTTTCTTCCGTCAAGTCTGAATACGAGCATGTTCTCGGGAAGAGCGACACTTCATTGTGATAAAATGGCAGATTTTGTTACTCGATTGTTACCCGGCAAGATTTAATTACTCGATAATCACTCGGCGCGAGGACTTTTGAAACGAAGAGAAATCTTTTTTATGACGTGACAAGTCTAAATACGAACGTTGTGTGCTCACCCCGGGAACGACGCTTTTCATTGCGATGAAATGGAAAAGATTTTGTCACTCGATAATCACCCGGCGAGACAGGTTTGAAACGAAGAGACCATCTTTTCTGCGACGTGACAAGTCTAAATACGAACATTCTGTTCTCGGGGAATGGAAATAAGATTAAAGGGCTCGCGAAAGGGATATAGAGGGTGTCAGGGGCTGCCAAGTACAGACAAATCGATCGTCAACTATAACGGTTGAAATACACGAGTATAACCGCCGTACTCGTGCATTTGGCGACAGCTTTGCGTGCGACCGCTATCATTTAATATCTCGTTAACGCTGTCGCACGTGGAGATGCTTGATCGCGCGCGCCAAATAACAACCACCTATTAACGCCGGCGCCGATTATAAGCGCGGGGCGTTGCAAGTGCCGCTGTACCAGCAATGCGAATTATCAATCAGTCACTTCTATCGGCATCTATTAATTAACAATAACAAAATTAACGGAAGCGGATTTTCTCCTCATCAACAAACACATTATCCTCGTTTATTTAAAAGTTCCTCCCGCGTAGATTTGTCTCCCCGTTATTATTACGTGTATTAATTACCGATTGATTGATTGATTGATTGCCAGTCACTAGCAGCGCCCTACGACTGCCAGCCAATCGATGAAAGTAAGGCATTCGCGTAATAAAAGCGCGATATAATCAAATTATCGCGCGCATTCTACTCGGTTAAAATTACATTAATGTACTCCTGAACTTGCCGCGATGCACACGTATATATACAAAATATCCCTCAACTTGGGAAAATTGATTTTGAAAATTAGAAAATTAATAACGTCGTTGTACGTGTTTTAAGCTCGAGCGCTTCGAGCGATAGCGCGATATCGTCGAATTCGTCTAACGAATGTCTTATATCATCGAAATATAAAATAGAAACATTGTTGGAGAAATTGAGTCGCCAGTAGTAAGTTAAAACCTTTGTAATCAATAATTGAGTCGACAAATTCTGGCACAATTCATATATTTAATTATTCACGACGTTTCGATCAGTAATACAGTAGACTTATTATAACATCCACTTGAAAAGGATCAGTATTACTGATCGAAACGTCGTGAATAATTAAATATATGAATTGTGCCAGAATTTGTCGACTCAATTACAAAGGGGTTAAAATAGAAACGTTCTATTAAAACAATTAAAATTATTTTAAATGTACATTTAAATATATATTTCATACATATAGTTTTTTTAGCGAGAGTAAACATAGATTATTTTAAATATTTCATAATGGATAAATATATTTGATTGATGTCTTAATTGCTGTTAAGATGAACTTAACGACGCAGGATCGTTGAAGCTAAGCCGAAAATAGCACAAAGATACCGTGTTAATCTTTTGACCCTTGAAGTTATTCCTCTCGAAAACGGAGCTTCGTATAGTAAAAATTTGGTTCTTTATTCTCGATTGACTGTTAAACGAGACACGACGTGTTTGCCACACTGCCGAAACCAAACACTGTCGCATACATGTCGCGATGTATCTTTCAATTTTACCTCATTTGGACAAAAACTGAGAATCCCTAATGCAATAAGTGCAGGGGGTTAGAGCAGTTCGGGTTGCATGGAAGCGGAAGTGCTCTCTCAAATGCAAACACCGACCGCAGGGTCTCTCCGCTGACTGAGAGTTCGCCACGCGTATGATATATATGGTTGCGCGTATTTGCCGTTAAACTGCAAAAGTTGCGTATGTAAATTGAGTCTTCTCTCGTGGCGATAGCTGTGTCATTCGGAACTAGCGTGATTTTGTCGTGGCACCGCGCATCTGGCCCGTCGACTCTCCGGCATCTTCCATAAATAAATGCATGAGCGCGCACGCATATGTACAGAGAGCGAATATGATGCATACACGTGTAAACGGGCGGGATATATCGCGCATTCCTAACCCGCTCGTTCGTGGATCGACGCGTGTAGCGCCGCCGGTAGAAAACGTGTCCGTGTAATGGCCGAACGGTGCCGCTACGATTACCCATCTTTCTCTCCGCATTCCATTTTTTTTCCACACGAAAACGCATGTACACGCGCAAACTGCATCATTTTTTTCTCGTATTGAATCACACGTGCATATGCATATAGATATTCTTTCGTGAAGGGATAGAAATAGGCTTGCAAAGAGAATTTCGCGTACGGTGAATTGTTTTTGCATTTTTAGCTTGGCTTTTAATTTGGCTTCACAACGTAACAAAGTGGCGAGCAATTGAAAGTGCGCATGTCTGCTTTTAATAAAATTCATTCGTTGTATGTATGTACACGAATATATACGAATTAACGAAGTTATACCTTCAGATTATATTCTCGGAATATTTCATTTAAACATAGCTGAAACAATCAGTATGCATCTGTGCGAATGTACGGTACTTGCTTACGGTATGAAACTACGATCGATTCTCGTGGGAGATGCAACTACACCGAGTGCATTGTTAATACTCTCCAAGGTATAAACGAAAACAATATGCAGAGAAACTACGAAGAACAATAGTCGGGGAGAATAATCGACCGTGATCGCTGGCATACTTCGCGAAGTAGATATGCCAGCTATTTATTACGAGGGGGATTATGTTTCTCAATAATGAGAACACGAATATAAGATATCAGGAGAGTGCAAGATAAATTGGTACAAGGAGGATGGATAATTGATGACGTAGTAATAAGTTCCGATTTGATTCTACTTGCAATTAATTTTTCTAGTACACTTTGTCAACACGAGATATTCCACAATTTTCTCGCACAACATTTTATATAATATCATCGAACATTACGGATTAATTAAAGAAAATTCTTGATACAAAAATGTCGAGAACGCGAGCTTTTGAAATATAAGTGATCAACTATTAATGTTGCACTTTGATGTTTATAGTTTATAATATAAACAAAAAATATAATAAAGGTCTACAGTTATATTGCTGACATGCTAGCAGAATTATTTTGGTACGATACGCTATTTCAGGCATTTTAGTCGGGATTGTATCAAGTATTTTTTTCACAATTGAATAGAAATAACTGATTAATTCAGAGATAATTTATAAAATATTCTATTCTTTATGACAAGATATTTATTAATTCTTCATTGTTTTATTTTATTTTAAAACGTTGCAAAGTATAATATCGATAGAAAAGTTATAAAAGTTTAGAATCAAATTAGTGCAATTTTTATTAAATGAATTAAGAGTAATATAACGTATTAGTTATGAAATATGTTTTATATTTTCATCTACGCTCATAACACATACGTATTGAACAAATAGATGCTAAAATTTATTGCGCTAATTTGTATGTAATATCGAACTCTGGAAAGATTTAGCGAGGCCAAATGCGGATTTGAAAGTTCGTTTTTATAGCATTCAAGAAATGGAAAGGAAGGAAAATGCAATTATAAATATTAATAATTTTTTTCCTATCGTATTTCATAAATTTTAATTAATTTATTTCACAGAGATACAAAACCTTATAAATTTGTTGGTCCAATCTCTTTGTCCGTAAAACAACTAACACCGCATGAAGATATTTAAATAAAAATTTTATATTTTAAAATTGCAACCTCTATGGTAATTGTATATCGCCAGTAACTCGAAACCAAAATTTCATAAGTTTTTACGACCTACACTGGCCAATCGTCTTTATTTAAAACTTATGAAATTTTGCAACCTCTATCTATAATTTGATTTTACTTTTTATCTTTTCTTACTCTTCTTCATTTACTAATCTGAACTTAATTCTAATCTTTATGATGTTTTCAATTGCGCGTTGTCTGAAAAGCTTATCTATGTATAATCTAATTATCCAAAAATATAGGAGCTGAAAATACCTATATTATACCTGTAGAGATAATTTTTTTTTCATGAAAATCCAGAGTTAGTCCGTCCGTTCAGTTTATTCATTAGTTTGTTTTAAGATAATGGATCTACGAGGTATTATTTATTTAGTTTAGTTTATTTCAAGATAATAGATTTACGAGTTACTTTGCAATATTTTTATATTCTTAAATTTGATATTATACAGAATCCACACAGAGCTTCAATCTTATTCCGATACAGTCTTTATACATCCACTACTCCGGATTAAAGTAAAAAAATAATCTGTTATCCACTGATACACGATCGCGCAGCAACGGAATTGCGCGTTGTCTGAAAAGCTTTTTATCTATGTATCATCTAATTATCAAAAAATATAGGAGCTGAAAATATCTATAATATACCTATGGAGATAATTTCTTTTTCATGAAAATTCAGAGTTAGTCCGTTCAGTTTATTTCAAGATAATAGATCTACGAGTTATTTTGCAATATTTTAATATTCTTAAACTTGACATACAGAATCCACACAGAGCTTAAATCTTATTCCGATACCGTCTTCGTACATCCGCTACTCCGGCTTAAAGTGAAAAAAATAATCTGTCACCCACTGATACGATCGCGCAGCAACGGAATTGTGGTAAGCCACGTTAAAATATAAAATGCAGATGTGTCCGAATTAGCAGAGCATCGAAAACAATTAATATTTCCAAATACACTCGCGTACACGAAACAATAATTATAAACAATTAATTCTGCAGGCAAAATGATAATTAACGAATTACTCACCCCTCCGTGGTTGCTCCGCCGTCGCCCGATACCTCGCAGGCCTCCATACCTCCCGGGTTCCTCCGTCACGTTTGAACAACATTCACTCGCGAAAAGACAGTTAATTATCGCGCGTGTATTAATTACGAAACTACGCGCAACATTTTAAACAACACTCCTGATTTTATTTTCCAACGTGACACGCGCGCTTTGTCATTTCGCGGCGGAAAGTCGAGAGAGTACGTTATAACACTATAAATCGTAAACCGCGCGAGGTGCCTCTGCCTCGATAAATGCCTCGACACGATTCGCTCGTCACGGATGTTAACTGTCCATAGTTGTTGATTGTAAAGAATGATCGTGTTTCGAGAGATGACGATACGAGGACCCGCAGAGCGGCACGCGCCTGCCCGCTCGAACCTCAACGTGTGAATGATAGCGTGCCGACCTTGCGTAAACTTAACGCGCTGTGTACGCCGTGTCAACAAGTACCGAGGTCAGCGCCGAATACATGCGCGCTATCGAGAAATATTTAATACGTTATCAAATAGGTATTACACCGAAAATATTCTGCTTCGTTTGTGAAGTAATTATTGGTATCGCGATATATCACGGCTCCGCATTATTGAAACAATACTCGAACCGACGATTTGTATATATCACTTTACTCTTTTAAACAGAAAATAACGGGAAATACATTTTTAAATCACAGCGAGAGGGAGCACGGTGCTAATAAAAATTAAAAAAAAAAAAAGATTTTCGCAGTGAAACAGCAGCGGCGGATTTAATCAAGGATTGTCGATTTAATATTTAGTTGATCAGGTAGAACGATAATTGCTATTTGTAGACGGGAAACGATAACGTTCACTTGTCGCGACCATGTTGCGAGAAATAATATTGCCGCGTAACAGGCGACATCGAGCTTGAAATTCGTGGAAAACAAGTACCGAGCTGTTTTCCACGAACAACGTATTAAACCATAAAAAATCGCCGCGTATCAAGGCCAGGGCGTTATCATACGCGCAATGAAACTGCCGCAGCGACATTATTTCCCGGCCGATGTGACAGCCGGCGAGCGAGCGTACAGTTTCCTACTGTACAAGTAACAATTACCGTCCAATTCGATCAACCTACCGCGCATCAAGTCAATCATTTGTCAAAGCAGGTATTTCGCGTAATTTGCGCATTTGTTATTGGAATCCAAGAGATTCGGAGTCGATAGATAGTGGCGCGAGAGCAATTTCTCGTGCCGCGATATTATCTCTCGTAACACGGTAGCGACGAAGTGAACGTGAACGTTATCGTTTCCTATCTCTACGAGAAGTAGTTCATTTTCCTCTTGATTGAGTAAAATCGCATGTTTTGATTCCTTTCGCGACGTAAAAAAAAATGTGTAACTTTCCTCGATATTTCTGTGTTAAAATTTCAATTCCAATTAATCTCCAGAATACATTGGTTGAACGTGCGGCACTTGCAAGATTTTACAAGCATACTAGAAACGATAAAACGCGCGCTTTGCGCGCGTAGTTTGTGGTCCAGCATTGTATATTTTTAAGAATTTGTATACACGCGAAGAAGTAATTGTATGCGCAACGTCAATTTAAAATAAAAAGTAATTTGTCACTCACTGATACGGTTCGCAACAGCAAAGTTGTACATCGCTAACTATACATGTTAAACTGTAACAATACAAAAATGTATACGATTATTATAGACTAATTATGTAAAATCCAGACTATTGTATTAAACATACTTTATATTTAATATTTTTGAAAATGGGTATTTATTAAAATAATTATATAGAAGAAAGTCTTCCTTTTAAATATGAACTTACAAAATTTTATACGTATGGTTTTGTCTCTAACACTTATTCGAATCCACGTTCGAATCATTTGAATAAATAAAATAAAAGCACAGAACAGGTGCTTTATTTTGCACAATTAGCAAATAAAAAATGTAAGACACTTACCTTACGATTTCTCTGCCGTTGCCCGATGCCGTCTAGGCCTGCTATATAGTTAGATACATATAGTTAGCGATGTACAACTTTGCTGTTGCGACTTGTATCAGTGAGTGGCATATTACTTTTTATTTTAAAGTGACGTGGCGCATATAATTACTTCTCTCCCCCCCC
>NW_011967188.1:48082-85000 GCF_000949405.1 Vollenhovia emeryi
TCCTCTCTCTCTCTCTCTCTCCTCCCTCCCTCCCCCCCCCCTCTCTCTCTCTCTCTCTCTCTCTTCGATTGTATACAAATTCTTAAAAATACACAATGCTTGACCACAAACAGCGCGCGCGAAACGCGCGTTCTGTCATGTCTAGTATTTCTAAATTGTAAACCTTCAGTTACTCTGAACCTAAAAGAGAAGTGAAGCACATCGCGCTCCGAGAATCAATCGGCATCGCGGAGAAGGGCCTTAACTGTTCGATATTAACGACATTCGCGCTGGTAACATCTCTTTTTTAGTAAGGGACAAGCGCGCGCTTCGCGCTTCGCCATTTGCTCTCTCTAAAAATTCGCATGGTTTGACAGCTGCAAATAACACGACTAAAGTATGTCGTATCGCACAAGTGAGATAGTCAATCAGCATCGCGGAAAAGCGGCAACAATACTTCGAGATATGCGACTAATCGACGTACATGCCTTTATTAGAAAGTGGATTCGCACATTGAAAATTGTTAATTTAAATGGCAGTTGAGAAGGGAGGGGGAGAAAGGGAAGGAGAGACTGTAATACGTGTGTAAATTTAAGTGATTAACCGTGTAATAATTAGTAGACTTTTCAAAGTTTGTTACATTTTAACGAAATAAAATTGAAAGTTGGAAGCGAAAAGGACGTTAATACGGTTAAATTAAAAATTAATAAACTTTTAACATTTAATATGAGTTTTAATTCCATTTAAGTTCTATTAGCCACACCTGGTTGGCTTTAACGGAATAGTAGAGAAGGCAACTTTCTTTATTATGGCTTCGTGTCGAAAGCAACAGATAATTAATATTTTCGCGGAAAACACGCGTACGCGTGATTAGATGCGAATAGTGCATGAGGAAATTTCGTAGCGGCATGCAAGATGTAATTGGATCACAGAATTGAATTCCGAGTTTCTGATACAACATACATACCGCCGACGTATTGACGTACGCGTTTTGACGCTCACGCAGTAATACTTGCGGTATTTGTGGTGTTGATGTTCAAAATAATAATTAAAAAAAACAACAACGCGCAACCGGCACGAATTTCCGCGATGATGTTTTTCTGAACGTACCGGGAGCTTGGCGCACAGCACACGGCGACGCGCATTAGATCTTTTCATGGTGCACCGACTTCGGGCAAAGCTTTTAGCTCGCCAGGCTGATTTACGAAATGGCAGAAGGCCCTTTCCAGCAACGTTTCACGTCGCTCGTCTCGCGGCTGGCCGGCGGCGTTGTTCCCGACCGATGCAGCATCCGGGGCTCTCTCTCTCCGCGACTACTACCTCGTTTTTCTCGGTTTCGCTCCGGTAAATAACGTCGGAGTAGGTTTGGGCGCGGTGAGAAAAATTAATGCCCGCCGCGGGCCTAGTGGTTCTTGAAGCTTTGCTGGATGGTTAGTAATGGCATTACCGTGCTACAGGCTGGCGCCATATTATGCAACCGTCTCCGCGCAAAATACATTGAACGAAACCTGATGGATATAAAACGGCGTAGCGGATTTTGTTAATACGCAACGCTGCGCATATTGTCGATATTAAAATCCGACGGTGCATTATGTTCTTGGCCAATAATTTATTTCCCGATAGTTTTTTAATGAAAATTTTAAAGCATATTTAATGCAATAATATTGCGCGATACCGTTTTAATTATGTTATTAACTGGTATGTGCCCAATCAAGCGATATTACGAGCTTGATGCTATTATTTATATTCATTTTATTGACGGCTTAATACACTGTACATACACACGCACACACACACACACACACACACACACGCACACACACGCACAATATTTGTGTTATTCATGTAAATTTATGTATCTGATGCACGCAATCGCATACGAGCTCTTTCATATTTCTTGGTACTTAATTAATTTTGATACACAGTGTACATTTCGGTTGCCTGCGTTAGAGGTTTGGTAAACAAATCGCATTGATAATTTTATTTAACGCTTCTGAACGCGCGTGAGTAAAGACGAAAAAATTGTCAGATTGATTAAACCCGCAAGAGGAACGAACGGACAAAAGGGGGGGATCCGTCCTGTACGTGACGCGGAAACCGATTGTGGAAAGCGATGCGCGTACGGGCAATTTTTAAGATTCATGTCTCGGGGCGGTGGAGTTCCGATTTGGCGTCTTTAGAGCGCCGGCGAGGTGGATCCGCGCGTGGATCGGCGATGCTCCGGGACGGAAGCGGAGCCGCGGATGCTCGGGGAAGCAGACGGAGAAAAGGGAGTGGAAATAGGAGAAAAGCGAGCCGAATGCCGTGCAGACCGCGCGCGGTGTCATTCGCGAGGATAGTGCCTTCTATTACCGAACTTTTAAAGCGCCTTTGAGCAATATTGTCTTCGCGGCGCAAGATGGAATGCCACCATTTCGCCTTCTGCCTTCCTCGCAGCCTCGTCGTTTCAGCTTTCGTTCTCGCACGCTGCCATCTCTCCCCGTTCGCTCCTCGTTGCGGCACTCGCTTAGACAAATGGATGAGATCGTTCCAGAGGTACGTCGTAATCTTAGCTCCGCTGCGAAACGAGGCTCTTTAGATGGATTATAGATTTTATAAAAAAAATTTCAAGTAAATTGTTTTTCTCCAAGCATCTTGTTCTCTCATTCGGTTGCGGTCTCAGCAATTTACCGCACATAATATAAGACGTGTCTCCTTTAGTGATGACGTTTTAATAAAAGAAAAATGTCACTTATACTCTGGGTAAAAAAGACAGCAACCCATTTTGGGGCCCACAATTAGTAATTGAATTATTCGGATTGTTCGTAACTCTTAATCTTTTCCGAATTTTATCCCGCGTAACTAAAAATCGCAATTAACTATTCTATCTATATCCAAGATTTTAAACTAATACTAATCAATGCTCTCAATTAGTTCTGTCGATATTCAGTAACGCAAAGATGATTCTCACTTAAGCGGCACTAACCGGAATGTTAAGTTGCTTAACTACAAAAAAAGACGGTCAAAATTTTTCCCAGAGTACAGTTACGAACAATCCAAATAATTCGATTACTAATTGTGGGCGCCAAAATGGGTTGCTGTCTTTTTTTTTCCCAGAGTAGTCGCAAGTGATGATTAAAAATTAAAACAGTGATCTTATTGTCGACTGGCAAATTTTATTGAATTCGTTACAACGTCTCGACCTTACTTCTGGTCCTTTTCAGGTAACAATACAAATAAGAAAACAAGAAAAATTCGTAGACAGGCGGGACATCGTGAGATAGAGTCGAAAGATAAAAATAAAGCACACCCGAACATTACGGAGGTTCGATTTTAACTTCACTTCGCTATTTCAATTCGCTCTTTTACGTTTCAATAAAATTTAGATTAGTAAACTGTAACGTTAGATTACAATAGCCGGATTGCGCTGTATTTGCTAAAAGGGGTTTTGGTAAGCAGCTCGAGTTGCCCTCAGCACTTTGGAAAATGTTACACATTACCCACACGTTAGATTACCTCATAGAAGTGACCTGACCTGAAACGTGACTCAAACAAGAGTTTATTCCAACAAAATTGCACTGTACTTGTAAGGTGTTTGTTTCCGCGCTTAGTTTTATCCGTTAACATATATACACGCTTCTGAGTGATTCGTACGAAGAATGCACGTGCCCGGGACAGAGAGACGGAAAATCTTTTCGGGGGATTTATTCTCTCTCCGAGATGAAACGGTCTAGATGTATTATTCCAACTTGATCTTTCTATTTCTTCTTACGGCTTTTCCGATTCCCGCACGCTTGTACTTATTGTGACGATTTGTAAATGTAAACGCCAATTGAAAATGCGAACGATCTTTAATCGAAACGTTTCCTCGACTGTTACAGTTTGACATTATTACAACGATCGTTTTCCCTAGCTAGTGATTACGGGGTTATCGGGCGATACAGATAATCGTAAAGTTGACGACTTCGACTTCGTTTAACGCGGCACCGATCATCTTTTCTAGTAGGTGATAAACGTTACGTCCTATCGTGATAAACGCGTCGTTCCCCGACTGCCGATCTTATCACAATCACGTGCGCTACAATGGAAATAAGAGTTAAATCGCTAAGGGCGAGAGCGTATTTTCGTTCTTCTCTTATTGGTTCAAGCGGAGGTTGTCCTCCTGGTTATCGAGGATTTATCCTCTGAATGTGTGCGAGCCCCATCGATTCCTCTTCCTTACCGTAGCAAGGTTAAATCGAGCATCCCTCGTGAGCGCTGTCACGCCGCTACCCTTCTCTACCAAAACGACTTTTATTTTATCCCGAAGCATTTTTCTCCCGCGCCCGCCTCCCATGCGACGGAGACGAAAAACAGATACGACGTCTCGAGAGGTGATAGAGTTTATCAAGACATCTCTTTGTCTCCGCTCGAGAACTATCTTTGTACGGCGTCTGGTTTATCCCACGACACGGTTCGTTCGTTGTCGGCGAAAAATTACGCAAATCGAATGCAAGCGCGGGCTTGCGGCGGGCCGATACTTAATCGATTACCGGGATCGATCGTTGAAAGAAACGACGGGGCGCGGCGCCGCGGCGGTTACAATAGGCTGCATCTCGGACGAGGCACAGTGCGTATGTATCCTGAGCGTGTACATATGTAGCGTATCAACCCTCCCGTATATATCTCTCGCTGGACGATACATCCTACGAGGCAGCTACGGGAATTACGACCCTTCGGGGGTTGATAATTCTGTCTGTCCGCGTGCGGAGTTCAGACGATGGATGCTTCATTGCAGAGCTGTACACCGTTCTTGAATCTAACCGGTATGAGCGCAAGTGCCCCTGAAATTTATGTTCCTATTGGGAATGATCGTTTCTCTTGCATCGTTACGTTTGCAGGGCGCATTCGCGCGACTCGAATGGGGCATTGACAGTTTCCTTTGTGCAACTGGCACTCACCTTATCTCTTTTGGTCCATTCGTTCCCTCTTGCAGTTTCGAAAAGCGTCTTTAAGCACTTTCGAGGCAAACGTGCGTGAATGCTACTCGTAAAATTCCAGTTACGATACAGACGTGCACCGAGGGTCAACGGCAACGAATTGCTTATCTTTTGACGCTTTCTAATGTCAACCGCGGATGTTGTACGAAGTGCATTAAATTAATTAGCATAAGCGTTGGGCTCCTTTCATCTTCTCGCAGGCGCAATCAGAATTACTAATAGGTAGTTTGTCAAGAATTCTGCCTGTAGAGGATATCTTTTTTTTTTGCAATACGAAATCCGACTAAGAGTGTATAATACTGAGAGTCCTGTAACAGTTTATTCGTTTCATAATTTTTTTTAAGTAGGTTATCGGAAATACGTAATAAAAATTGCGGAATGGTCGGTGATTGGATTTGCAAAATGTTCCCAAACTTTACAAAAAAAAAATATATATAAAGTGCCAGTAACGATTTATTGGAGGAGGCTTGTTTCGCTAATTTCACTTTTTTAATACAGATTGATTGTAATTAATATCGTTAATACGTCGTTATTGATAAAAGGATTTATATTGTGATTTCGTTGGAAGCCCCAGTGTGAGTTTTAATTAGTGCCGACATAACGATAATACGATATAATATTTGTCGAAATACCAATTGTTTGAAGTTCTAATTAATGTGTACGATGTATACACGACACGTGTAGTTAGCGTGGGTGCTCCTCGATTCTACGATATTATCTAAAAAAATTAACTGGTACTTAACGAAGCGAACATTACGAACGAATAATTTGCGTTCGGTGAACCTGGCAGTTTGTTTTTTGTTTCGCGCGACGTAAGACAAAGATTAGTTCATCAAACGCAATGATCGGGAAATAAATCATGCCGAGGCAAAATAGCTCGAGGCCGGATAACATGAGTAATGCTGCAGTATCACGCAGGGAATCGTGCGTTTCGAGCGATAAACCGAATTCAATTTGCAGTTCGCATCAGCAGTTCGCCTCGCTGATGTACTCGACTTCGGCGCGGAGGCAGATGCATTTTCGCCGTGCCGACGTCGGTATGTTCGCCTGAGCGTCAGGAATAGAGCTCTGGAATTTAGATTAACGATCGTGCGTGACTTCAAAATTACCGTTGATCCCGTATCCGGCGCTCTTTTCTTTTTCTACGTCTTCCCTCGCCGCGCTTTCCATTTCTCCGTCGTTTTGCACTGTTCCGTTTTCTCCCGCGCGCGCGTTAAGATGTCGAGTAGGTTGCGCGGCGTTATCCGCCTTAGTGCGAAAATTAGAACCGTCGTTAATGGATAGACGAAGCAGGAAAAATGTTGGTAGCTAAGAGCGCCGGGGAATTTGTTAAGGAGCTGCAAAATGCACACGATAAACACGAGTATTATAGCGCTACCAGCAGGCTATCTCTGCGTTCCCTGCATACTTATACCACTGCTTAGCTGTATTCTTCATTTTACCTTATATTCCTTAAATTACTGCGACTCTCTTCACGTAATTACGTGACTTGCGTGAGATACGAAGAGATGAGAATGCACGTAATAACTTCGTAAGCTACGTAAACTAGCTTTTCTGGACAATTTCCATTATGAACGTATTAAAAATGGATTTCCTGCTTACCCCGGTGAGATCATCCATCGCGTCACACGCTTCTCCTTGTACCAAATTTTCTCGTAGGAAATAACGTTAAGGGAATATTCTCAATTTTTCTTCTCACACACGTCTCCACCTTCTCTCACGCCGTGTCGAGCTGCGCTCAGAAATGAAATGCATAAGGAGGAGCGATGCGCCTCATCTACAATTCCGTTGGGTCATATCGACACGTACGACGCCAGGATGTTTTCTATTACCTCTTTGGCTTGTGAACTAACATTGTGTTAGTCCCGCGTGTATAACAAACGGGTCACACGCTAGACGCGCGCACAGTTGTAAAAGCGTGTGCGGAAACATCGGGCGTAACACAAGCTGTCGTCGAGGAAAGATTTGAAACGAGGTGTGCGGAGCACATAAAAAGAGAAGCGAAGACGACGAGAACCGCGGGATAATAGCTGAGAGGCTTGGCTTCAACACGACCCAGATCTTTCGTGCTGTAGCGACCACGTGGACAGAGTCGCTGTCTCTAAATCGCGAAACCTTTGCCTTTACTTTGCCTTTGTCAACCAGGTTTTTTCTCGGCTCGCGATTCTCGTGGCTCGATTGGCGCAAGATCAGGCCCCGGATACAATTAATTAAAACGTTCTGTCACTTAATATTAATTTTTTAATATTAATTAGAAGGTGGAAAATTTGCATCTCTCTTAATATTATTTTTTTAATATTAATTAGAGGGAGAGAATTTGCATCTCATTATGAATATTGAAATTAATATTTTACTTTTTATCTGAATTATTATCCACGTGTCTGGAGTTTGTTGTTTATGCCACTTTAAAGTAGACGCGATTATTTCTGCTTGACATTCGTTCTGCCACAATGATCGATGCATCCTTGCCTTCTTCAACTACTTCTACCTGTTATATGATGATATATTACGCCAGCCTATAAAGACCACCAGCTTTATACATTGATCGATAATGTCTTATTTCCGTACGCTACCCTGATGACTTCCGGCAAGTCGGAAGTTACAAAGTATCGCGTCACTTACTCGCTCTGTCAGACGCGATCGACGCTTTATCGCCAGTGTAACTAGATAAGTATAAGAACAACCAACTATTTTACAAAGGTATCACTTACGACGGTTGCACTTTTGTTAAAGAGAAACTTTATGCAACTTTCAGGACTGTTTCAATTTTTATTGTGCGTGTACATCATCGTTCCCTCTCTTCTTTTTCTAATCGAAGAACTGATATCGGATTTACGAAAAGTTGTAAACAATTTTTTTGCCACAGCAGTAAATAATTTGCCTTTGGGAATATACAATGCTTCACGCTCAAAAAGAGTTTCTACACTGACCAAAAAACATTTTTTAACTCGGTAAATAAAATAGATTTACTTAAAATTATTTTTTTACTGAAGTAAATATTTAATCTATTCAAATAAAAATATCAAATTTTAAATAAATCTATGTATTATATTAAGTAAGTTAATTTAAATCATTACATTTTCTACAGTCAAATAAAGATTTCATGCGATATAGAATACTATTTATTAAATAAAATAATTGTTTTTGTTAAATAAGAATTCAAAAATTTAATTTTCTTCTGTGAAAATTACATCTTAGCAAAAATTTTATAGAATTAAAATAAAATTTTTGTAATTTAAAATTATCTATTCTTTGATACTTAATAAATACTTAAATTAAAGCAATGCGTGTTTTAATTTGTTAATTTTTTAAATGTAAGTTTATAAGCTATTAGGAGCCACCTAATGAATAATTTTCTCGAGTAAAGTAATATTTTTTATCAGTGTAAAAATTTTTTAAAACATTTTTATTAGCTCCTCGGATATAAAAGTTCTTCAGTCGATTATACCTGAAGTCGAAAATTATCGTCGTATGGTGCTCCACCGTGTGCGTTATCGCGAAACGTGGCATTCCGCTAATCCGGCGACTTTTTACAAAGTGTCCGGAATCTGTATATGAAATGGCGCATATTCGCGATAAACGTTACAGCGACGTCGGGATAATCTCGCGCACGACACACCGACAGTAAAACGCACACGGTACGCGAGTGCGAGTTTAGTCGCGACGAAGAAGAACGACGAGTCGTCGGCGCTGCATCGTCGAGCATGCGAATTAGGCAAATTTATACGAAAACCATAAATCCTTAATTATTTTCTAGCCGCGCAGCGTCCCGTGTAAGCGTGCTGGAATTTGTGATTCAAATTGCAGGCCTCGCTATTAAATCGCCCTCCACAAGCAAGCCCGCCTCTCCTCTTTGCTAATATTTACTCTTGCCTTTCTCGCGAGTTGCCCGTTGTCGAGACGAGCGGTGGCTTACAAACGGCGGAAGATGACCCCACGAGTTATACTTAAGTGTAATAAGTGTAATCTTTTGCTCCGCTATCGACAAATAGCAGATTTTAAGAAGCCTCTGTTTCAGCAAGGGCTAAATTCCTTCCATTTCAAGAGCTGAATTCCTTCCATTTCGAGGGCTAAATTCCTTTCCCTCTCTCGTGGAACTCGCGTGTTACCCGTATGTTGAACAAAGAAAGAAAAAGGGATGAGGTGGAATTTCTCATTTCCAATACTTTGCGCGATTCACCGACACGCATACATTTCGTCCGTTCCTTTATTGACACCGCAGATTTTTTGCAATAATATTTTCTTTGCGTGTAGTTTATTGTCTCTTTACACGCTGTATTTTTAAACGATACACACGTAATAATCTTATTGTAAAAAACATTTTGGAGAACATAATAATATCGTCGTGCAAAACCGTTAACATGTGTAGGGCGAGAATAATTCTCGTTGTTAGCGAATTTGATTAAAAGCATCTCGTCATTCTTTCATAAGGAAAGAAATTTTTTTGGAGAACATAATAATATCGTCGTGCAAAACCGTAACATATGTAGGTGAGAGTAATTCGTAGGAAAGTTGATTAAAAGCATCTCGTCATTCTCTCGCAAGGAAAAGTTATCGCCTGTACGCTTTTCTTTATTACGAATTTGATATTAAAAGTTTCATTCTCCTCTTCCTAGCGGTTTATCCTCCGTCGCGTTTCATCGAAAGTTATCGTTATGCTTTCGTTTTCGCCAAGCACGTCCCTAACAGCTGAGATATGCCTCGTCAACTAGCCGGTAATAGTTTCATCCAGACGACACACTAGCCGACGTAAGCCGTTTCAATATAAGACCGCGTTTTATCACTGAAAGTCTATTATCGCGACTCATCCCTTCCGACCATTCTTCCGCGGCGCTTGGTATGTAGGAGGGCAGAAACTATGCATTACTTGCATAATTTTAAATTTATACCCCGGGGCAAGGCGTAGGGCTGGCGGGGCTTACTCTAAGCAATATCATGGAGAACTCTGGGGAAAAGTAGAACCTGGTACCCACGAAAGAACCTCGGGTATAGAGACTGCGGACGGGACAAAGTGTCATCAACGTTGACTCTTCCACTTATCGTAACTCTGCCCCGTGGAAAGATACTTTCGTGGGATTTCGTCGTATGAAGTTGCGTTCCATTTCCACAGAACCTTTCGGAATCGCTGGATCAAGTTTTAATGAGGCGTCCTCTATCGCCGTACTTACGTCGCGTCCAGTCGTTCGGAATCCGCGCAAATTGCACGAGCACTTGAAAATTTTTAAGACCGATCCACGGTCTTATTTATTCAAGAATTTCTCGGCGGATTTTCTTGGCGAAATTTCATTCGTCCTACTGCCAATAAACGTATTTATATTGTTTGTTTCCTTTGCGCGACTGACACAATATTCTTGATTCGTTCGCCCAGTGGAGGCAACCGATTAGCTCAAGCGCAAATGAATAAATCATTTTATTCATTCGCGAATTTATCTTTGTTGCGTAGTAAATTAGTAGATGCACTTAATCGATAAACGTGAAAGGCTGGCGCGCAGTATTAATCAACAAGAGTCGGGAAATGTCTGCCGCTGCTTCGTTAGTTACTCGTATACCATCAGGGTGATCGACGATGTGCGATTAAACCAATGCAGTAATTGCAATTTCATTTAATTCGCAGCGGGCCGATCAGTTTTCGCGAATAGGCAATATTTTCACCGTGAGATGCACTGCGTGCCAACCTAACGCTATCTTAAAATAATTCATTCGATTAACATGGCAGTCGATCGCTACGGTTTTTAAATTGCTGCCGTTTGAAAAGCGAGTAACAAAAAGACATCGACAAGAAGGAGAACCGTTAGTTTGTGACGAATAGGAATATATTTATTAGAAACGATGACTCGTACCGCGAGAAGTTCTCGAGATTCTTTACAAGAAATTTTAGAATATTTCGCTTTACCATTTGCGCTTACGTAATGCCTGCTAATTCCGGATGGAGATGCACGGATACTATTTCCATGACTAGTCAAAGTATTATTTGCAAGCGTAAATAGTATTCCGCGAGAATGCGCTTGGCTTATTTCCCCAATAATATTCGGTCTCGTGCACATCGCATTTTACGCTCTCATTTACTCGAGGTTTCTGCGTACTTCCAATACAGTGGATTATTCGTCACGCTATCAGCAATCGATTACCCCCGCGTATGAATGGCACTTAGTCATCTCCTGTGTAATTTGCGTCTAATTAAATGGTGGAACGCTGGTGCGGTGATTGGTGGATCGGGATTAAATAGTAGTTTATATTAAATATTTCTCTCGTGTTACTTTACACCACGTTACTTTATTCTACTTATCGTACTGCTCTCGCGTAGCGAATATGTACTCGTATAGTCTTGTTCACTGATGCCTGGACCTGCATTTTTATCATCATTTTTCTCATCGATTCAAATCGCTGAGTTTCAGGCTGTATATGTGTTAACTACAACCTGGAACTCACCAATGTATTGATGGAAATAAAGATTACTCTGGAAAAAAAAGATAGCAACATTTGGAGCCCACAATTAGTAATCGAATTACTCGGATTACTCGTAACTCTAATCTTTTACGAATTTTACCCTGCGTAACTAAAAATCGCGATCGGCTATTCTATCTGTATCCAAGATTTTTAAGTAATACTAATCAATAAAATTTTTAAGACCGAAAAGATATTTTTTCGCAATAAATTTAGAATAAAATATTTTTACACTAACACCCTGTCACGGCTCTTAGTCCTTTATTCCTTCACATTTGTATTTATCACATTTGAGCCATACGAATTTTATTAATTTGTTAACACTAATCAATTCTCCCAATTAGCTCTGTCGATATTCGGTAGCGCAAAGACAATGTTCACTTAAGAGGCACTAACCGAAATGTTAAGTTGCTTAACTACAAAAAAAACGATCAAAATTTGTCCCCGAGTAGAGTTACGAACAATCCAAATAATTCGATTGCTAATTGTGGGCCCCAAAATGGGTTGCTAACTGCCTCTTTTTTCCCAGAGTATGAAAATGTGAATCCTAGTAAAGCTGAGGCCCAGGCATTGATGAATAAGACTGCACATTACGCTATTTGCGAGCATATATTAATTTGTAACGGCCCGAATTAGCGCTAATTCGCGCATGCGCAACTCTTGACACGCACAATAGCGCGCCTAGATAAATCACTTAACGCCTAAGGTGTTGACCCAAGTATGTGACAGATCGCAGCAGCTTAGTAACGTTCGGCATAGGTCAAGCCGCCGTCGCATTGTTAGTCGCGTACAATAGAATGATAAACAATGGATTGTTATCATATGCGATTGGACCGAGCTAAGCTTCGCATTATTATCGATTCGAATGGGGGATGCGCGTTACTTTCGCATCGGGATTCCATATATTAGTGAACGCGCGCCGCGTCCGTTTCGCAAGAGATCGCCCTTTGTTCAACCGTATCGCTACCTTCCGTATTCCACGTGACAATGAAATACATGCCGCTTGTTGCGGAATTTTTCCAACTTATTTGAGCCATAGATTACGCAAGAGAGCTCCATAAATGTCGTCTTTCAGATATTGCTTTTCAAAACCGTTATGCAATATTAATGATATATTATATATAATATTATTGCGAACGACGAAGCGAATTATCTTTGCCGTATAGATACGCGTGCGCGAGAAACGTTCCCGATTAAGCTTCAATTTCCCCTTATCGGATAAAGAAAGTGGCGGCTTTGCTTGATGGCTGCTACTGTCCGATCTTTGGGTCGGTTAAATTCGCCGGGACTTTTTTTCCGTTCGCTAAAACATCAGCCAACCGTATCTAGATAACGGTAAGCTTTAGAAACGATCGATAAAGTCATCTCCTTTTCTTGCCGGATTCTCTCAGGGACTCGGAATAGGAATTTATATGTTCTCCCATAAAACGCAACCTATCTCCCTTCTGCGGCTTGTCTCTCGCTTTTATTCTTTTGTCCTCGTGCCCCTTTTTTTTCTTCTTTGTGTCCCTAGTTTTCGTTTGCCTATGCGCTTAAAGTGCATTTCTCCACGTTTAGAGAGACACATCCGCGGAGTTTAATTTTATGGAGAATAAAACTCTCGTCTGTGCCGGAGCACCCCGTCGTGTATGGAAATCCGTTTCGATAACTTATCACTGGTAACCCATCGCGACAAATGCAGCGTTATCGGAGACCATTCCAGAAACGAGGCTCGTCGCAACATAGAAAATAAAAGCGACAACGTTATTAAATCTTACAAGCGTATGAAATATATAATGTACTCATGTATCCATATATCATACTACTAATAAGTTATCCAAGAGTTGAACTTTAAAATAACTTTAACGTCCAGCTAAACTTTATATGTGAAAGCACAATATATATTTAAGAGAACTAAGTAACTCGAGAGATATTATTGTAACGGCAGATAATATCGAACTTGTCGCGATACATTGCAATTATTTATGGTTCTAGTAATTCATGGTGTATTGTTAAGCTGTTTTCTCAAGAGATTAGGCGGCTCAAGTGGACATTAATAGAGAAAAACTTGGAAAAAGAGCTCCGGCATGTATCCGCGGAAGAGCAGAGGGGGGCGAGCAGATAAAAAGAATAAGTTAAAGACTCCGAAGGAGAATAAATCAATAAAGGAGGGGTTTTTGCCTATCAGGGTCGAAGGTTCGATTCCATCG
This sequence comes from Vollenhovia emeryi, assembly GCF_000949405.1. Taxonomy (NCBI): domain Eukaryota; kingdom Metazoa; phylum Arthropoda; class Insecta; order Hymenoptera; family Formicidae; genus Vollenhovia; species Vollenhovia emeryi. Next base: position 61,653 of record NW_011967188.1, read on the forward strand.
CTCGCAGTTAAGCGTTATTATCCTTGAGCCGCGGAATCCCTGCGGTTTACTGAATAATACTACGTTTAAGTAAAGCTTGGTCCGCCTGATCCGAGAAATGGCGCTCCGAACAATCCACCGCGGTTTGCCTGCAATCGTGCGTTTTCGCCAATTGAGGCACCGTTCCAACTCACGAACGACGAAAGGGAGCCCCGGGAGTGCGTGTTGGTGGCCACGTCGAAACGTATCGATACGCAATATCCGTTAATGTTCAGCGCAAGGACACACCAGACGCCAGATCCCGCGGAGCGTGAAATCGGGATGACTGGCGAACCAATCAGTCAACTAGACCGAGTCAGAGTAGACTAATGAGGATGGTGTCCCGTGCGTGTGCGTGCGTGCGCTTAACAGTGCGTGAAACGCACCGCGAGGTGAACGAGGAGGTCGATCGGTAAAAAAACTCACGGTTTTTTTCCCCACGAAAATCAGAGAGGAGGAATCGTCCAAGTGTTACTTCGTAATTGTTTGGTCTGGTCTCCTTCATGCGCGCGCGCGCGCGCGCGTTGCCGTGTGACGCGGCCATCTGTAATAACCGGGGCGTAAAATTGCAATAAAAATCGGACGATGACTTGTTTGATATGGCGGGTAACGGGCGAAGTATGATAAAGATTATCTGTTTGATTAACGGCTCTGTAAAAACGCGCGGCGTAAAAACGAATCGAGTCGCGCGTTGCGAGCGCGGATACGAAATACGTACGTTCGGAAAGGATAAAAACGATTGCACACAGGTGAATGTGTAATAAGCGCATTAGCTTAGACGGGAGGGGAAAAAGAGTGTAGGATAATATTGACGATAAATATAGCTTCGGCAATCGTCGCGGGGGCATCGTGGATTTGAGACGTTATTGTTCCGCCAACAGTAACGAGTCTCGGATTTGAATTCATTGTTTCAAAGAGCCAGTTACAGCGGCTTTTCACGAGCAATATATTATCTGTTATTATTGCAGCCCCACTCGAAGCCCACAATGGCCGGCTTTGCGCTCTGATCTCCATATTTTAATTAAAAGCTCTTGACGCTGGATACGTGCGCGTCTCACCTGGTAGAAGTCAATTCGCAGTATCACCACCTCCGTAATATAGTTGTATGTTAATTCGCTGCTGATGGTAATTTAGAATACGCCATCTGTGAAAATGCGCGTCGCCAACTTCCTTTAGTCTAATCCGCGCATATAACGCGGAGTAATTTTTTTATTATCGCGCGACAATATTACACCGCCGGGCCGTGTATTGTGCGACAATGGAAAAGCATTTAAATTTTGACGAAGACAATACTACGATAAAGTAATGGCATTCACTTTATAAGTGGTCGCGTAAACGTATAGATTGAGTGGGCCGTTCGCTTGACACTGCGCTGACGCGTCTGCCCTATGTTGAAACAAACGCACTTAATTAGATACGCCTCTTTTCTGACGTTCACGAAGGACATTAACTCTGTCGTGCAGTCACGTTCGTTCCTGTCCCGCGGCTAAACAGAGCAATTTGTCTGTCCATTATCGCGCGGCGTAACACAAAGGCATTGGACACCGAACACGCGATGGCACGCGATGTAACCGACGAGTACATATACAAACGACATGCACGGGTGTGCGTTGTGGGTTTATATGTATCGGCAGAGGAACAGGTGAATGGAGAGAGAAAAGGCGGAAAAAGATAGCGCGCGGGCGGATAGATAGGCAGAGGGAGAGAACAGTGGCGGGCGGAAACAAAAACGATGGAGAGGATTATTTTAGGGCGATGCGGTTCGAATCCCGACGTCGCGGGCGGCGGAGCAGTCTCGGTGGTTTATACCCGCTGTAAAATGCGACGGGGGATGTTTCCCTCCCCTCAGCCCTATGCGAAAATAGTAGGTCGTAAGACTGCCGCGCGCGGATGGTGAACGCGCGCCAGCGATGTGGCTGGAGGCTGGAGGCCGCGCCGCGCCGCGCGCGCCGGGGCTGAGGTCGGGAAACGGCGCCGAGAGGGCCGGCGGCATATGCCGTGTACGGCGCCGCTCCACTCGTACATCAACAACGTGATTCCCATGCATACTGCTCACAATCTCGCCGAGCCGCGGGAGGGTTCGGAGGATGCATATGCATACACGCGTGACCCCGGGTCCTCCGCCGTGCATATGTACCCCGAGCTTGTTTCTCCCGGGGGACATGTGTGTGCGCCACCCCCGTCCCCGGACGCACGTGCGCCTGCCTCCGCCTCGCGTTTGTCACGCTCCTAAATTCATGTTTCGAGGTCGCGCTACGTCGCGCACGTGTCACTCGCGGGGGTTGATAGGAAAAGACTGTTTCCGCCGTTTTCACCGTACCCGGTGCACCGCCTGGCCGTTTGTTACGCGGCCGAAATGTCTCGTCGCGCCCGCGCCGCCGGGGCCCGCGCCGTAAACAGGCTTGCATCCGTTGAAAACTGCATTAGGATAATTAAGATGTCAAATGTATCTTCCGACACCGAGGTAACGTACAGATTTACTGGGGCGATATCGCGCTTGAGGAAGCTTTCTTAATTAGAACGTCGGCTGTTACAGTCTTTGAGGATTTTCAAAGAAATAATTTGTAACGATGTTTCTAATTAATTAATTGGCTCTTTATTAACGAGCCATTAACTGTGCTTTACGGGCTCGGGGCGCATTAAATTATTTCCTCAATCGCGTTATAGCTGTAATAAAATGCGCGATACAAACGCGAAACTTAAGGGGATGCCGGAGCGATTCTGCGCCTTTTGCACTTTTTCCATCTAGAACTGTCGATTCAAGAAAACATTTGGGTACTGTACAAATTATGTGGCTTTTGTGCACGGACCGACAGTGTTCCGCTAATCGGATTAAATGAGAAAACATGGTATCATTGAAATTAAGTTTAGAAGCCTAGCAAAAAATCCATTCACTCGAATAAGTTGTAGGTTGTCACATAACATAGGTTGTCGAGTGAATAGATTTTTCGTTGGGCTTCTAAACTTAATTTTAACGATACCATGCTGTTCTCCGTCGAGCTAAGATGCCCGTCGCGAATTGAGGGAGGTCCCAGGTTCGATTCCTGGCTGAGGTAATATTATTCGCAATAAGAATTTTAATTTTTAATATGGAGCACAAAAGGTGCAGAATCACTCCAGTATCCCCTTAAGTCACATATAATTTTGAGGGGCGATATTGCTTAACCCTCCCGGTCGTTTCACGCGGCGCCCTATAGATCGCATTAACGTTTCAATGATTTCTGATAACGCGCGCCCCGTACGACGTATGCGGGCAAGATATATTCGCGAGAAGGTAAAAGTTAGACGCGTAAACTTGAGATTGGTTGCCGGCTGCGGTCTCCCTATAGGAAATCCTGATACATCTCGAGTTTCACGTCAAACTTTCCGACTCGCTACTTCGGCTTCGCTCGCGCGAGATATCCCTCCGTTTTTCCCGGCTTCTTTCGCGCGCCACGTTACACGTATCCTTCGTTTCTCCGCGCCCGTGGTAATTTTGTCGAGCATGTCGTACGGCTCGCCGTAAACCACGATACCAACGATGAGTTTCGTGTTCAAAGTGCCCGCTTGTAATTGCACGCGGCCGTTTGTGGGCGCACAAGGGACGCACGTTCGCCCCCGGGACGCGAAATACAGAGGACAACCCTTCTCCCACCCCTACGTGAAATGTAGCGTTAATCTCATTGTTTCATCGTGTCGTCACTGCGCTACGAATTACCTCGAGTCAATTATCGCGATGACTTTTGGGCGAAAGAGACTTTAAGCCTTTAAGAAAGTGCTTTTGAGACAGACACGCGGATGTAGTATGCTTCATTAAGGACTTTGAATAGCTAATTAATGTGCAAGGAAATACACGACATATTCGGTACTTACCGTTAAGCCGATTCAGATTAAGCAAATGAGCGCAAACACGAAATCAGGATACGGTTTGCTTGTCAGCAAGTCGCTTGTTCGTGTCACCTTCGTTGCGCTGGGTTGTTTGATCTAAATCTCTCACATCCGAACATTTTAATTAAGTTCGATCGGGAAGTGTCTGATACGCATCGCCGGATTAATTTCGGAAAATTTTGAGGGAAGCAAAACCGTGGTCGGGCAAAAAACAATTTGGTCCCCCCCTCCCTCGGTACTTTCCGCGAGTAAATTCAAATCTGTTCTACGTTAAAATATAAAATGAACATTGTAATGAATACGGGAGTAGTGTTCTCTATTGACGCGAGTAAACGTGCAATAATTTTTCATTCGTTCACACAGTAGGTACAATACATTAATTTTTATTTCCAAATTCTGTGATTTTCCACTTCAGTTTAACATCGGCTTCCGTTATCAAACGGTTCAGTTTAATGCAGTCACGTATAATTTAAGCTGACATAGAAACTTTTTCACGCTGGCGCGTATCGCCTGAAGAGTTCAAGAGTGCGTTTGCCGTGCTGGTGATATAATTATTTCAATTTTCGCCCAGCAGCGAGACATTCCCGGGAAGTTACGAGCGGAGCGTTGCGCGAGTTTACACGGTTGCTAAAGAATACGCTGAATTTAAATAATCTAAATATCCCTCGTAGTGTATTCCTTTGATTCGGTTAAATTCTCTTCTCCTCGGACTCCCGCCGACAGGACACGCAGGTGGGGTTAAAAGCAGCGAGGGAGAGAGAGGAGTCAGCGGACGGTTTCTTTTTACGTCGCGTAAAAACAGGGTGGAGAAAGGGCAAAGAGCATACAGCGACGCCCGCGAGTCACGCGAAAGAAAGCAACTCTCAAAGGACGCGTGCTATAAGTCACCCTCAAAGGATGCATCCGGAGTACAGCGACCGCAAGGGAGACGCGGGACTGGTAACTCGATAAATAAAAAAAAAAGCAAAAATGGATAAATCGGGAACGAGCCGGCCAAACGGCTCCTGTTTCCGTTATCCAAAAAAAAAAAAGAGGAAAAAATCTCGGTAAGCTTTGTCCTCGGTTGTTTCAGTCTGCTCTAACGGGTTGTTGTTTGTTTCCCAACGGGCGTCCCCGAGTTTTATAGTGGAAAAAAGAGGGTAGGAAAGCGGTTAGTAATGACGACGGGCACAATAGCGGATAGTTAACGCATAGATGCGTCGGCCAGGCCGGGCGGGTAAGCGGGGGCGGGCAGGCAGGCAGGTTCGTTGGTGCTAGAACGACGCGCGAGCGTTGTCCGAGTGATACAGAATGGCAGAGGGACATTGGGTCGCGAGCGGAGCGTCGAATTGTAGGGAAGGAAGGAGACGGAGACGCGAGCGGGATCAGTTAGTGGCCTTCATTTGGGTGCAAATGGAGTTTTTCCTAAATGGACGTTTCGAAAGTTTGCCGCTGTCAGGCATTGTTTGGTCGGCGGCGGAGGGACGAGGGGCAGCGGGGGGGACGAGGGAGTCGAGAGCAATGCGGAATCAGTCTGCCAAGGCTTTGATTAGCTGGCGTCACGAGGTCAAAGGCTCCCTCGATTGTTCGCCTCGTATTTATAGTCGGTTCGTTCGTTCTCCTCACGGCAATTGTCGCTCCTCGTCCTTCCCCTATTTTTCGTATTCTTCGTCCTCTCTTCCCTCTTCGTCCGTTCCTCCTCGCGTCTGGACCGTATTGCTTTTCGTGAGAGAAATATAAAGACGGGGGGCGTTCTCTGTTTTACTATAATTCCACATGTATTGCTCATCTTGTGATTCCACTAAAACATTGGAGAGTCTAATGAATTTCTAAAAGTAGTTCGTCCTACCGCGCGTTCCCCCTTCCCTTCTCTTGTTTGAACTCCAATCTCGAATTTCTCTCCTTACTTTTCCTTCTTTCCATCGAGGCGAGCCATTATTGGTTCAGCTCCGTCGTGCAGTTGATTATAGATAGACCGCGTCACCGTTTGTTTGCCGAAGCTCTTATCTTTCCAACACCTGCTTAAGAGAGTTACAATTAATCTTATACTTATCATCTATACGTTAGTTACTTGAGTAAAAATTGTTAAGGCGTGCGCTACGAGAGGACAATCCTGCCTAATAATTTTGTAACCAGTACCTAGATTATTGCAAAGCCGTTATTCACTTTCCCTCTTGTATGTCCGCGATCGTAAATGGGTGCTTCGCGTCGAATACGAAAATCCCTGAACTGAGATAAATTCCCTACGCTACGTGATCGAAACACGGGCGAGAGACACTAAAAGGAAAAGCAACGATTTCCCGTTGCTTTACGACAGTAATTAAGCGCGACTTCGCTTCGGAAACCGCAACTAATGCTTGCCTCCATTCGATCCCGAAGCTTCATTTGCTTGCGCGTCCAATGACGCCGTGCCACTTTGATCTCGAGTTGAGCACTTACGAAAGTGAGATCGCTCTCAATCTATGCGCGCGTTAGCGTTTATTTACTATCGCATCATCAATTCGCCGGGACGCGTTGCCCGAGTGAGTCAAAAAGCTCCTACCAAGCAGGCCCGATTTAAAGGGTCACGATTGCGCCCCGTAATTCCGTTATTTACATACTCGTCATAATTAAATACAATCGTTTCTCTTGGTCGAAGTGTGCATATGAAATTACCTAGTTTCGTAAATTTCTGTGCAGTGCCGAAGGTGGAAATAGTGGATGAGCACGGCGCTACGGCTGGTGACAAGTTCTACAAAGCAGGTAGTACAATAGAGCTGAAGTGTGTAGTCAGCAATATACCGCAACCCACTGGCTATGTCACGTGGCGACACGGATCTCGTACGTTAAATTACGACACGACTCGTGGTGGCATCAGGTAAGCTATAGTAGACATAATATTTTGGTACTGCGACGACTTAAACAACGTAATATACGGTAATTCGTAGCTATCGAGGAACGTCGTCGGCTCTGATCCGTACAGTTTGTCATTGCATTATATATCAACTATTTGACGTGCAGCATGACGGCAGTTACGGTTAAATGTATAGCTAGTTTAACGTTCTGGTAATTCGGCCGACGAGGACTCGATGGTTTATGCAGCCTGCATAGACGGGCATTCTAATTGCCTCGATAAAGAATGGTACGTTCGGTGAATTTTGAAAGGCCTCTATTAAAGTTCCCGAGCGACGGTCAACAATTGTGGTGGCTTCTAGCGTGTGTGACCTAATTGGTTATAGATATGACAGCGTTCATGAATTTCAAATGGCGTTTTCAGACAGCACTCGATGTTGTCGGTTTCGTAGAACGATTTTTCAATCAGCGGTTAATCGATAAAACAATTTTGAATTTTTTCTCAGACATAGGGCAATATAGTCCCTTTGTCTCGCTAGTTTTTAGGCGCCTGCTTCGCTCGTTTCAGCCACGATCGGCCAGTTCGCGTCACACGCTTGACAGTTCTCGCGGTAATGGCGATGCCTGAAAAATCTATGAGAAATTAGCAATATCGCGATCGATATCGAGCCTCGAAAGAAAGGACGCGAGGCACCAGGTGAACTGTTGACAATTTAATCACCCTTGAAAACGCTCTATTATAGTGGGCGGATACACGTAACGAACGAGCTCGTTACTTGTGCCAAACGCAGGCACTGCGGGCCTTGAATAAAACATACAAAACTTTTAATCACAAACCAGGTCGCAGATACGATTAGTAGACATTAGACCGATCAATTAAAATTACCCGCGGAATTATTTCAGAGCAATTAAAAAACGTCTTCGAGCTATTTTTGAATAAAATTGGCAAGGGGTATTCTGTGAAGTGCATTAATAGCAATTCAATTTTTCAATTTTTTTTAATTGAAAATCTAACATACTTGACCATTCGATATCTTGTTTTCCAATGTGAAGTAACAATGTAAGTTTTACGACAAATATCAGAATAATATTGATTTATGCATTAGGTCTGCGCTCGGAAAAATATTACATGTACATTTTGTCGTTTTTATTTATAATAACATTGATCTTTTCACGGACTTTTCCGTCTTTGAAATGTACGATAATATTAGACAACGAGTCAAGCAAGAAAGAACTGTAATACTGGGAACAAAGAAAGCACTGAAATAATTACTAGATGTTCACTAATTGCATAACTAGAAATGACTGATGCACTGTAATTTTCTAGTAACTATTTCAGTGCCTTATTGGTTCACCAGTTTTACATTTCTGTAAGGGAGGGGCTTCTCAAAAATTTTACACAAGATTACATTTACAAAGAAAAGTTACGCCCGTAAATATTACGTAGGCAGATCGTAAGATATTTTCGTCGTCGTTAATAACTTTGACTCTTTTATAGAAACTTTCTATCTTCAAAATTTACAACGACAATAGTGGACGACGATTGAAGCAGCGCTTTCCGAAAATGTCGCGTGAAATAACGTTTATGAATGAATTATGAATCAAACTTACGCTCTACAAATGTTACGTGGGCGGATCGCAAGATGCAACAACTATTTTGTATTCCGTACCGATATTACGCGAACGGCATGGCATAATGCGGGACAATACGTAGAATGCGTACGCAATTTATTGAGCGCATTCCATTACCCTTTGATTACCCCCGAGAAACGTTTTGCGAGATCGTTAAATCGAACGCGTCAAATGCAGCGCTGCAAATTAACGACATTCGATCACGCCGCCGTCGTCTATCGTGATTACTGGCTCACTGGATATTATAATGACATACATTGGCTTCCCTCACTTGACGGACCGCCATGAAAAGACTGTATCATCGTATCTCGCAAATTGCGCTTGATATAACATTTGCGCAGATGCTCCGTGGATTATGCGCACATACAGAGAGAGAGAGGGCGAGGAGGAATAATCAAACTTCGCGCTACTTATGACATAATCTTCGTGATGCAACCGTAATTATTGGCTAAATTTATTACTTCGGTGCGCCTTCCATGACACGAGCAAGTTTTTGTTTTGCCACTTACCGCGGGATACAAGAGTAAATTTGTATATATACGCGTATATTAGTTTCTTACCCTCCATTTAACTTTATAGGTTTGCATTTCTATCTACTTGTTGATGCGAAAACTCTCACTGGCTTAAACGTCTAAGGATGCAAGGTTGATATAGGCAATGCATCGGTGAAGTTAGTTAGCGGTATAACGTTATTATGTTCCGCACATAGTGTTACACTTCGCCGTCTCTGGTATCGCGTCCGTAGCTTGCCGACCTCCTGTCTATTACTCTTCACCTTGGGCGTTTCCTAAGTTGGTCAAGTCTGTAAGTGCACGCCTCGAGCATGCATCGCCAACGCGCGGCGCTAAGCTCGACATAATCGAGCGATTCTGGCGATAGATAAGTCGACAATAACGAAATATCGCGATGCATAACTTCTATTATCGTGACATGCAATTAGGGAAATTCATAAATGCTGCGCAGACAAATTGTTGAAATAATACTGTTGTCGCGCCTTATTGTTTACCTCAATCACACAAAATATCCATGCAATAAATTTAGAATATTTTGAATCTCGTAGGAAAGAATTGCGAAAGGAATTAACAGAACTCACGCAGCGCTGATGCAATTTAATTTGAACTAATATTGCTTTCAGTAATTTAACGTTACAGCGCGGCTTCAGTTTCGCAATGTCCGAAAACGTTTGTAGAAATGTTGAATCTGGAATCGTTAAGCTTTACAAATCAGTAATCTTTTTCTATCTTTCGAAATAAAAGGATGGCAAAATTCGAGATGAAATGTTTCTTTCATCAGGCTAATAATGGATTTCGAGTTAATACATCATTAAGGACGATAAAAACAATGTGAAATACATCGTGTATTCTATACAGTGGTGTCGTATCATTGGTCGGCGTCCCGACGCTCGTTCGCTACAGTGATACGTGCGGGCTGATCCATTACTCGGCAAATCAATTAGGACACGGGCGTCGTAGCGCGGAAAAAAAGCGTGACGAAAACAAAGCATTTAATCGGATTTTGTTTTATCGGCCGTACACGCTGAACCCACGACGGCAAATATTTCATGGCAACAAGGGGGACACTGTGGTGCTTCTTTTTTTATATCAGTGTCCGCGATAAAATAGGCCCCATATTTCAAAATTCTATTCCGGTCACGGCTTTTTTGTTATCCTCTTTCCGAAATAACGCTGCCGAAATGTCGATATTATTACTCGGCCTTCTGTGCAATACCTGAAAGATTTAAAGAAAAAGTAGCACAAGTGGACTGCACTATATATCGCCACGGCGGAGTTGGATATTTCCATTTGTTCAACATCTCGCGGAACACGTTACGGAACTGTTTTAATAAATAACGATCTGAAAAGACCGTAAAATTTCTCGACAGAAGATGATATGAAATGTCACGAGGTAGATTACGTGAGAAAGGAATAGCAAAAAATAGGATTTGTAATTACATTTTAACAGTCGTCTGTCTTCGTGAAATGAAGAGCGAAATGTAGGGGACGCACGTACGGACCTATTCTCCGATCAAAAGTTTGTATCTACCGTAAACTTTTATGAAACTTACGGGATGACTTCTCCATGGTCGCTACCCGGAGTGGATTGTATATGCATCGCGCGAAAAAACGCTGCGACCGTGCAGCAAAACAGAAGTGACTGTACCGAATATGTTATAAATAAATACCGCGTGTTCGCCAAGTTTTTCCTGTTAGCGCCCATCGGCGTGATACAACTTTTAAGTTGCCACTATTTTCCGCTACCATATTCCATATTGCGTTCAAATAAAGGAAGATTTCCCGCAGAAAATGAAAATAAATTCCACGCGCTGAATTTATCGATTTTCCTGCTAAAAGTAAGGTGATAAAAGGAAGATACAAATCTACCATCCGGACGTCGTAAAGATCTTACGGACGTTCCTTATCGTATTTCCCCGCCGTATAATTTTGTTCGACGATCACTGAGTTTTATACGCACACTTTTCGACGATATTTCGCTCGTCGATGTAATATTTAATTTTGAAAGATTTGTGACCGGCTAAATAAATTTGTCAGATTTGTTAGTGACGACGCTTTCGTCCCTAGGTGATAATTATGGCCGCAAACTTTTCCATAATTTTATAAAACTTTTCCACAAAGTACGATTAAGGGGGAACAGGCGCTTTCCTAAAGTTAGACCCGCTTCTCATTAAAGGCGGTGTTTATTGGAATTGTTATGCATCCTCTTTTGCATTTTTATGGATAGTCCTTGGCAGTAACACGGGTCCGTTTTTCTTACTCCGCGTCACGCGGCGTCGTATTTTCACGTTGGCAGATCATTCGCGGCGCAATGAGCCGCTAATAAGAACCCCAAATGAATATTCATAACGCTTGTAATAAAATGCTATAATCTTACTTTTCAAATAAAAAAAAAGCGCCGTTTTCGTGCGTTCCGCAAACAGAACAACGGACGACATAGAAAATACAGGAAAGTACCTCACGCCAGTCTCATTTGCTGCGACCACCACTAATAAAATAATTAAACACGCGTAATGGATTTAATTCCGCGTGACTACATATGTAATGTGACACACTGCATATTGCAATATATGAATATCCGATAGATACGAAAAACAACTTGCGTAACATTAGTTAATTTATGCCGGACGTACATAATACATACCAGTAATATGCAAATTAACTGTGTGAGTATGGATTTACAATTATAAAGAACAATATAAAGCGTGCCGTATCGTTGCTATGACATGATTTTGCATTTATTCTTTTACGTGTGTTATTTACACCAAGATATCATTATGCAAAGTAGCGTAGAGCTTTTAAAAGCTCAGTGTGTCAGATTGGAGAGCAACGCGTCAACGTATCAATTATTGAAGCGAATAGATCTATTTCTTCTCTGCAAGTTACATAATCGAGTTAAACTTAACAATACTTAAGTCAAATTATTTACTGGAGGAAATCTTGTAAAGTCGCCGGAAGTAATGAAAAACTTGAGAAGATTACTTAACCATGTCTAGCAAATTTTTATGTTTAAACTCACAACGTTTCGACCATGGTTTGTGGTCCCTTTCAAGTGATAATTGTGTCGATAATTCCGTGTGGTAAATCAAAAGAACAGATCTTTATTTCACGAACGACAGAGCATGACATTGTGAGTTTAAACATAAAAATTTGCCAGACATGGCCAGGTGATCTGAAGTTTTCAAATTATTTGGCTCGTTAGTTATGATATTATTTAGATGTTAACAGTTATGGTCCTATAACAAATTATGCGTAACGAAAAATATTTTTCGTCAACGTTTGATATATATACTTCGTTGAATGTTTTGGCAAAGCTCCAAGGTAATTAGCCATGCCTTTTTCTCGCGCGAAATGGTTCCCGACAATATCGCAGCCTAGATAGCCTCTATGGTGTTTTTTCCAATTGCGGCACTGCGGATGACAAAGCGATATGAATTCTTTTTGCGTGCTTTTTCTGCTTAATCGCTTCATGATCAGTCGAGAAAATTGTTTAAATTGAATTTGTGATCATTACGCGGACTAATTGATCCCGACAAGATTAGCAAATTAAGAGTAAATAATACATCGTGATTACCGTGCGAATAATCGCATCGAGTCGCGCTCGATTAATCTTTAACTTGCACGATGCATTTTTTAGAGCAATAATGCGGCCTCTATTTTTTAAAGCGCGTGCAGGGCCGCTGCGTAGCAATCGATCGATATACCAAGTTGCTTAATGAGGAATACAAAATCCAATCCGAACAAGTTTTGCCCCGCGCCTGCATGTTATCAAATTCCCGTAAACGAATTACGGCACGGTTAAATTGCGCTGTGTATAATCGCGTTAACGGTTTTGACGGTTAACGATGACATTGATTAACACATGACGCATTCATGGTTTTACTTTTATTTCGTCCCATTTCGCAAGCGGCTCTCGATTAATTATGTTTATAATATATCACGACATAATATAAATGCACTCGCAGTGACGTGTCAAACCTGGTGCACGTCTTTCAGTTGCGTGCCCATTTTATCGGGAAGGTTTATCCCGCGCCTTGAACGAGAATTCTTTGCCTCCCACGTTATCCAATTATCGCAAGGCAGCGTTAAAATGTGATGAAACATTCAACCGTGCTGAACATTATTAGTTGCGACGTAGCTTTAACGAAGGTGTCTTCTTCTTATTCGCGTAATATTATTATTCATGCTGCATTTCGTGCTAATTTTAAGCGCTTTGTGTCCCTGCGGAATTAGCTGCAATTTCTCGGAGAGAAGTCGGGCCGTCACTATCTTCCGAAATTCTCGAGAAGGCGGCAATTAACGAAATTTACATAGTCCTATTGAGTAATCGCGTTATCGAGTTGTCAACCAAATACCCGTCGCGCGTTTGTTTCCCCTCCCAGCCCTTTTCCGCGAGAACGTGATGAATTTTTAGCTCCTCGCGAGCAAATAGTCACGTGGCGTTCGTTTCTCTAAGAGGGGGAGGAACATGTACGTGTCATAAATGTAAAAAGAACCGCGGGCTCACCGCCTGCGCCAAGTGCGAAACGCATCGCTTGTCCGAATATTCGCACTGTGAAATCTCCTGTCATTGTATACGGCATTCAATTATGGACCCGGGTTCAACATTGCCAGAGGATTTGCCACGGGGAGACGTGTTACCTTCTATATAGCTGTAAGTCAGGCCCGTATCCGTTTGATTGATCGTTACTCAACGGGTTTTAGCGGATCGATACCTTGCATGATGCAGCAAGGACCGCAGCTTAATCGCGATGTAGTCGGAATAAAGCGCTCGCCGCTATCATCGATTTTCTTGACGCCGGCATATTAAGTCGAGAGTTTATTATACTCGATGAATATTTAGGCGGGCCGCGGGAAAGTCGCGTTTGCATCTCACGTTAATTCAAGATGTTGGCCATTTACGGGTTTTTAGAGTACGCGTTACACGTTCACCGGGTACGCGCATTTCCGCGTGCTTTTTCGAAAGCGGCGGACGCGCGGGGCGTGTTCTTAATTTTAGTTTTACGCCAGGTAAACACGGCAATGCAATTTTCCTCCGTGTCGGCGGGTATCGCGATTTAACGCCGCTCAAGCGACTGCAGCCGCGCGACACGTCATGTCGATTTCCTCAATATTTTCCCTTCACACGCAGTCCTATCTTTGTATCGTCGTAACTTACATGCATATTTCGTCGCTGAAAGCATGGTATGTATATTTATGCGAGCATATTTACCGGAGGAAGAACACGGCACTCCGCGCCGTGCCGCCCATTTACACCGGGCGGGCGAGCTCGTTGTGTACCTTACTCGCATCGCGCGTTCGCGGATGACTTCCGAAGGATGGAGCGGGTAGAAACGACACGGAGGTGTAACGAGGGTTGCGAAGGAGGCGCGAGTGGGTGACGAGGGAGGTGGGAAAAAAAGAAACGGAGGAAAAAGGGAGGATCAAGAAGAAGAAGGGGGGAAAAAAAAGAAACAACGAGTACATCTTTCCTCTCCCGACTTCCCGGGCGTACCGTGTGTATCCTCTCTCGAGCAGCGCCCAGGGAATTTAATTCCATTTTCAATTTACCTAAACCCCTTTACGCAAACTCCGCTACCGACGTCGAGTACTTTTGGACTTTTTCTACCCTTTTCTGCGTGCCTTCCGTCCGCCGCCGTTACCGTCCCACCCTTATTCGTTCTTCTCCATGGCACACGGCTTCCTCGCATTCGAGTTCGTCGAGCGAAAGGAGGCACACGTTTCCGCCACTTCTTGCCTCCTTTACGAATGTTGCATCGCGAATCTTCGGGAGGGTCTTGAATAAAGCCGCCGAGAGTAGGAGAGAGAGAGAGATAGAGAGAGAGAGAGAGAGAGAGAGAGAGAGAGAGAGAGAGAGAGAGAGAGAGAGGAAGGGAGGGAGGGAGGGAGGGAGGAAGGGAGAGGATTGGCTGAACAGATAGCAGAGCCACTTGGTTTTAACTGCCTTTTATGCAGAGATGCCTTCGGGGATCCACATTTCGAGCGTCCACTTAAATTGGAGTTTTATCCGACCGCGGATTTCCACCTTCTCCACTACGAGATGTCGCGCGTTAATTAATTCGCGGTTCCTCTTTACTTCGGCAATGATCGTAACCGTTTCCCTCCGCGTTTCTTATTCCCTTTTGCTCCCAGCATCCCTTCTCCCACGTCCGATAGATCTCAAGATCGAGCCCTACAGCCCGCGCTCCTCCTCGTTAACCGTGTCGCGTCGCGGTTGGCGCGTGCACGCAATTACTCGTAGACGAGTCTAACAGGTTCTGGACGAGATAGCATTTCGAGGGCTGAGCGTAGTACACCCGTCCTACGTGCCGAGACAGGCGGAAGCGTCGCCGGTAATGCTGGTACACGGTCCACGAGGAACTCTCTCGCCCTCGTCTGGCGCGGGAAACGCCGCGCTTAGAATTTTCAGCACCGCAACCTGTCGGCTGATTGATTTAAAGAGACCTCGCGAGATCGGGGGAGAGCAACGAGCGTCCTTCCCGCACTGGGACGGCGTAACAGCGCGCAGTCAGGGCTGCGTGATCTGTGACAATCGCGTATACTAACTGTAAAGACGAGATTTATAGCGAGCTTGCGAGACGAGCTACGAGTCCCGGTCGGAGAACAGGTGCTCGATAAATTCACGAGCGTCGCGGCGCGTCGTTACAGTTACCCAGGGGGAGGCGGGGGAAAAACTTTCGTAAATTGTAGCGGATATTCCATGGTAAACTCGTTAGACCGGTATACGATACCGGTGGCCTGTAACGCCGGCCATTATTGCGTCGAACGGATAGAAACATACGGTTCTTTTAAGCCATTAATGGCCATGGAATTTCCAATCGAGCACGCTTTCTGTCAAGGGATGTTTAACGCGGCCATTCGCGAATTTCGTTTCGCCACCGCTATTTTTACGGATCGTTATTGCATCGCGCGCGACGCCGAAAGTGCGCGATGATATATAAATACAAACGTCAGCGTGGACGCGGGGCAAAATAAATTTCGCCAGCGCCCGCGCGAATAAAAAGTTTCCGCCCGGACGTTGGACGTGTGATTTGATCTGCCCGTGTAAAAACACGGGCTGCTTTCGGACTGTTAAGTGACATAAATATCCGCGATAAATGTCCGATAAGTGATATTACATCGCGCGCGCGCCGTCGCCGTTTCGCGGCTGTCACGCGACTTGCGTGCCTTTGTTCCTCGCACCCGCGCGGTCACTTTTGTTGCCGCGCATAAATAAAACTTTATTATCTCGACTATACGAATTATAGGGAAGTCGCTAACGCGACGTAAGAGGTCTTTTTCCCTCGTAAAAGGCCACTCCCTTCTTTCATCCCTATATTCGGCAATAAACATCTTTATAGGAGCGATGAAAGCTCCGCTATTTTCTAGAGAGAGAGAGAGAGAGAGAGAGAGAGAGAAATAATCGCCCTCGCGCGATCACGCCGCATCGCTCGAGGAAGTTTGATACACCGCGAGCGTAACGGCCATTATGGCCGTGCGGTTGCAGCGGGATAAGTTTTATTGCAGTTGGCGTTTACAGGCGGCGACAACAGCGAGATTAGGCAACTATGAGCTATGAGATTAGATGCCGAATACGACCTGTCGCGCTAGTTAGCGCTCGTACCATTCGGTCGTAATCTATGACGTTGTATGCGTGCGCCTACGTGCACACGTTTGCAATCGACTGCGATGCAAACGAGTTTAGATTTAGCAATTTAAATAAGATGTCCGAATCGTCGTCGCGGGTGCAGGGTTTAATGGGTCTCGCCCCTCCGTTTTCTTTGGAGATTCGGTGAACCGTTCGATTCGCGGTGTTCGTTCTTGGAGAACATGCTCAGAAGACTAGAGACCAGGAGACCCAACTCCTGCCCAAATCAGTGGTGGGGATAAACCAAACTGTGGTCGCATTTCATCGGCGCTGTTCGCAGTCATGGTTGCCGGCCAATTCATGAACTACACGTGCACCAAAGTTCGAATGTTTATGTTGTTTGGTGTAAACCGTTGTGTCAAAAAAGTTAAAACATGTCTAAAGACGACTCCAAACTTAAATTCAATATTTACATTGACAGTTTACCAAGATACCAAACTTATGTTCTCCAGTCTTTTTGGTTATGTTGCACAACGCTCCGAAGTACAGCACGCGTAGTTTATGAATTGGCCGGCGACCATGACCGTGAACAGCGCCAATGAAATACGACCATATTTTGACCCACTCCCTTCACTGGAGTTCGATCTCCTGGTCTCTCTAGTCTTCTTGAACATGCTCTCTGACAGGCCCGAAACGAGGCATATCCATAGACATAGTAAGAATAGACTGCGCGGTTCCTTACTTCACCTGTGAGAAAACATGTACGAACTTTAGAACGAGATAGCTGGTGTTGGGCCGTACCTCATCTTTGTCTAGTGGAGTAGTGGGGGTAACAGAAGAGTAGGGGAATGATAGAGGTTAAAGGATAAGCGTTTCAAAGGATAAGCGTTTCAAAAGATAAGCGTTACGGCGACGACGGCGGTCATCAGTGGTCTTGCGAGCGTGCCCCAGCAAGTGACGGAGGTTCGGACAGCGGCGACGGGACCCGAGGCCGCAGCCGAGGGACGTGGACGAGGTCGTGTCGTCAATAACAACTCTGTCCACTCTGTCAAGCACAGTAGCCATATTGAACTTTTGCCCCACTCCAGATATTGATAGACAAAGAGAGAATAAGGTCCAAAGTATGTTGTCTCTTTCTAA
Organism: Vollenhovia emeryi; assembly: GCF_000949405.1. Taxonomy (NCBI): domain Eukaryota; kingdom Metazoa; phylum Arthropoda; class Insecta; order Hymenoptera; family Formicidae; genus Vollenhovia; species Vollenhovia emeryi. The sequence continues at coordinate 79,200 of NW_011967188.1, forward strand.
AGTTTGTACACTTCTGCAGCCAAAATGCGCGGTCTATATATTATACGTCTATGGGCATACCAAGTTTGTTAGACACACACAGGTTGTCTCATTCCCACTCTTCGCGTGACGTCACGCGCATCCTGTGCAAGAGAGAAACCTATAGATTACTATGGGTGCGTTTCTCGCATGATGCGCACGATGCATCATTTATCCTTGTTATCCGCCGAATGTTAAAGAAGGATAGGTAAATGATGCATTATGCACATCATGCGTGAAACGGAACGCACCCTTTGTTACACTCGGCGCCAGCGGCTGGTATACACGGCGACGTCGATCCCCCTTCTTGCCGATGCGTTCCTCGTTTAAAATCTCAACGATAAGACAACTTGTATACGAGGGTGGGTTGAAAAGTTTTGAGTTTAACATAAAAACAATTTTTTTTTCGGTCAAACTCACTTTTAATTTTCGATATAGTCTCCTTTTAAGTTGATACACTTAATCCAGCGATGCTGCAACCGCTTTAACCCGTCCAAATAATAGTCAGCGTCTTGCTCCGCAAAATAGGCATCTGCGGATGCTATGACCTCCTCGTTCGATGAAAATTTCTGTCCTCCGAGCCAAACTTTGAGTTTAGGAAACAGAAAACAGTCACTGGGGGCTAGATCTGGTGAATACGGGGGGTATTCAATCAGTTCGAACTGCAATTCGTGAATTTTGGCCCGATATTCGATTTTTTACATGTTTACGAAAATATTAACATCCATTGACACAAACGACTGTCGTACAACGACTGAGAGCCCACAATGGCCGAAATTTTCAGAGGTATCCTTCAAAGCATGTACAGTCGCAGTACTGAAGTGGCGACGCAAATAATGCCATCTTCATGTTGAGGCTCAAAACTTTTCAACCCACCCTCGTATATCTAATAATTTTGGAGACATACCGCGACAGATTACGCTCGATTACATATCTTGCGTGTGGTCTGCGAGTAAATTTACACCGGGGTGTGTAACGTTTTTTACCACCGGCGTCACGTTCGATCGAATTATCGGCCGCCCGGCTCGTCGATAATTAAGCTCGCGAAACGCCCGTCCGTTTAAGCCGAAATGACATCGAGTGGGTCCATTTAACGGGAATAAACTGTTTCTTTCGCGAGTGGTTCGCTATGCCGGGATCGTTAGTCAGATAGAACGAGTCGCGTCTGGATTGCTTGGAGTAGACACTTGAGACTAGCCTAGGTATCGCTGGGCCATGGGTCAATTGTTTCCCCGGTGTAAACAGGTCAGAAATAAATCCCGGCTTAACGCCGAGCTTAAAAGCTCTTAAAGCGGTACTCGTTCCCTCCCCTCCCCCCTCGCCTCAATTTACCCCCTCGCCCTGCCATCGTCGATTTTCCGCCGTCTTCACCCCCCGGCTCTCCGGCACTTCTCGCGCTTCCACTGATTCCCCCTGTGCGCTCGATCGCCCTTTTCCGCGGTCTTTGGCTTTGTAGCGATCTCACATGCGACTTCATCAAGCACGGTTTAATCGTACCATTACGTACGAAGGCGTATCTTTGAGTCTGCGAGAGCCAAATGAAAAATATCGTTCGCCATCGGTGAGGGAGCGCAATCGCGTGTAATCTTCCGCTGATATTTCTATCCGCGGCCGGACGATCATTTCGTTAAAGAGGAAAAGCCGCGTAATAAATTAATCCAGCTATTATGCACACAGAGAGACGCATACGTCGTAACTCTTTGTTAAAATAACTACAACGATATGCGCGGTTACACGGCGGATGGATGTGGGATGCGGGCTGCGCTGCGGAAAACAAGTTATGCGTCCGCGCCGACTTTTAATATATGTAATTTAGCCGTGCGCGCGTTCTGTTCCCCTGCCGTTATTAAAAGAGTACGAGAAGGAAGTATGAAAACCATCCATCATGGACAATAGAGCTGGCGTGGTGCCACCGGCCAGAGACGTTTTAACGAGGCTTCAAATCCAGGGACTTCATTTGCCCTATCGCTGTATTTTTTTGCAACTCCGCTGTTATTTTGTTTTGTTTTGCGTGCCTCTTTAATGAAAGGACAGCGGAAAAATATGTCGCGAGAGAAACTCTAACTGCTCCAGTTCTCGTTCCCTTTCACAGAACGCGCGCTTTCATGCTTTGTGCTCTTCGATAAATATCTGACACGTTTAACTATGGTGTGACCCTAACAAACGTCTAACCAACAAATCCATTTGAAACAGCCCCGTGTCCCAGGCACAGTGGCGCGAGATTCCTCGCTGATAACGCGACAAAAGGGTCGCATAATTGACGAGGTGCTTTATCGAAATCGCTCGTACTTGCAGGAGACAATTTTCCCGGCTGGTAGTAGGGCGGATTAAGCTGAGAAATACGCTGATTCTACTTCTAAACGCGGAAACGGTGAGGGAGGGGGCTGATTGTGAGCTTGTACCTTAATTATTTTCGGTTGCTGCGCTGACATTAATGCCGTTCGTAAAACAATGCACTGCTCCCCGCGCTATCAGACTTGTTGTTTTACGCGCCATCCACGTGTGCATTATGATCCGCGTAATCGTTTCGTTTTTCCTTCCGCGCCCGTACTTAATTCCTTCGCGATGCACTTCTTTTTATTTACGTGGGGTGCAGCGGAGATCACGGCGTGATTGGAATTTTAACGAAGGGACTTGATTGATTTTTTTTTCTTTCAAGCGAACAAGTAAAGGTATTTAAGTCTTGAAGAGAGGAGTGCATTTCGTTTTCAGCTGCATATACAATCCATAGGTGGTCTGGGTAACATTCCGTAAAATATCCTACACGGAGAGAATTTTCTCTTAACATTTATCCTGAAAATCATGTGATCGTGGGACATGGCATTTTGAACAACTGTAGGAGAGTTTTTGAAATTTTACCATACTTTTTACTAGTAAAATGTGTACTAAGTATAATTACTAGCGAAATGTATGGTAAAATTTCAAAAAACTCTCAAAATTCTTCGAAGCGCCGTGTTGTCCCACTAGTAATTATACGCAGACTCGGTTTTTCAATTTCTGGTTAACTGTTAACCAGAGGTCAGTCGACTCTCCATCTTTTTCTATATTATTATCTAAGAAGAGACAGACAATCGCGACTAACCTCTGGTTAATGTTTAACCAGCAAATGAAAAACCGGGCCTTATTAGTATACAAAATGCCGTGTCCCACAATTACACAATTTTCAGGATAAATTTTAAAAGAAAATTCTCTCCGTGCATAATCGTATATTGTATTATATGTTATATTCGCCACCGTAATTGCATTGACATATTCCTGAGCAAATAAGACGGAAATCCTGAGGTGAAAGCGTCGAGACTATAACACTTTTCACGTAGGAAACATTTACAGTAGACGACTCGGATGGTCTAAAGTTCGCGCGCTCGAGGATGATACGGCACGTACTGATGAAGATGCTTTTACTTTTGAAGTTGCCGCGACATTTCGCGAGCATTGACAATTGATTATATTTATTATTTTTAATATCCTGTAATAACGTTACGTTACCAGCATGTACAATGAGTGCACTTATCTTCTATTCTTAAATACGACTGAGTTGATGGCTTCAACGTTATTGTACATATGATTACTTTAATCCCACGAGGGGTCGGGAAGGGCGTAAGAACGTCTTTATCACTGTGCGATGTACTATCCCCGAACGCATGAACTTTAGATTACCTCACTCGTCTCCCGTAACTGCCTCCCATTTGAAAAGTATTACAAACTCGACATTTTCGTCTTGAGATTTGCATTTTATTCTCCACTCCGGAGTATGCGACGTTCAAATTACGGTCGCGAGTGTTGCGCGGCAACGTATGTACACCGTGCTCCGTTTAATTACATATCACGAATACAAAAGAAATCTTTTTTTCTGCTGAAATGAAATACTGTTAATCCTTACGCGGTCAGAGTTTAAATAAATTATGCCGCGTATAAGAGGGAGTATAAGAGCGAAGCATTTAGTGGACACGAGTATAACTTACACAATAGTACATTTCGCGTGTAGAATACGTGTATTCGCGTAGCACGCCGGAGGTTCCGCAGAGCTCGACCGCTATATTATGCGGCGACTTAATCGTCCGGGCTCGCAAAGTTTTTATGGGCTATAATTCAAAGTTTTCGCGAGATATTCTTCTGCATGTAAGAACGGGCTCGTGCTTATATTTCGAGTGGCTTCCTGTTATTTTATTGTGAAAGAAACTATGCAACTGATTTTACGCGGTCCGCGGCCCCTCCGATTTTCCGTTTTCCGCGGTCGAAAAATTTGCACGCGTTTATCACGCTAGAGCACTCGTATCGATTCTCGAGTATCCGATATATGTCGAGTAACGAAACTGCATCTCCCGCTCCTTTTTATGCAGCTTTAATGGGGTGACACCAGACTTCATTTCATTTTTGCGCTCCGGAGGAAACCGGATCTCTACTCGGCGAGCTTTAACTGTTTCCTCGACTTTCAACTGTGAATAACGACACGATTTCTCCGAGAGATTTCTCCAACGCTGTTGCGACTGTAGGCGTCGCAGTTGACCCAACGGTTCGAACGACGTAGAAACTGTCGCGCGAAATAAAAGTCGGGATCAAAGGCAAAGGATGGACATCGCGGGAGACGAGCCGAGTTTATTGCTTCGGGAAAGAAGTCGAGAGAAATATATATATAGCTGTGTATCCCGTTTTCTTAGATATATTCTCCCTGGCGTTTCGGTAGCACCGGGTGTCGTATCAAAGAGTGCGAATTCAATCGAAGGTCGAAAGTAGGCAGAAATAAAAACAGAGGGTCAGTCTCGAACGGTCACCAAGGGAAATTAGAGGACGCGGAAGAATTCCTCGTTTGTTAAACTGGCTATCAAATATTCGCAATATACATTGCAATTACATATTGTAATTATACAAATAACGCGCGCTCCCTCTATATTAATAGCGAAACGTTTAATTTTTATATACGTCGCACGTTTTCTCGGCGCGGCATAAACGCGTGCCTCTGAATGAGAAATCGCTTTCGTCTCATTACAATCGCGCGGTGAAACGCGGACGGTCCGGCGTGGCTGCCGCACTTAACGATTCAATTATTCTCTCCACTGCGGCGATAAAAGTCGTGGCATTAATTATTATTCTTGCGCGTACCCGGGCGCGGTTCGCGATATTTCAATTTTGCTCGTCGCCCAAGCTGTCGTCGCCCCTTTTATCGGCCCCGACACGGAAGCGCCAGAACGGAGGCGCGCGTTTCGGGAAACGAAAAAAGAGCGAGGATAATTCGTCGCACGTGTGGTCAGAAAAATTCCCCGCCGCGGACGTAGGATGTGCGCTCGTCACGGACGCGCGCGGAGTCTGGGCGTATGCAACGATTTACAGTCGCACAATCCTTTCTCTCCCCCGCGTCTCTGTCTCCCCCACCCCTCCCCCTCGGACACTTTTGCGCACGTCGATGGACGTGAAAAGACGGGAGCATGAGAGAAAACTTCGATATCTACGGTACACGCAGAGAGCATACGTATCGAGTTGCATACAAAAGGCTTCTAATATCATCCTCGCCAAGCTCGCGCCGAACACGTATATTCTATATACTTGGAATATACAACATTTGGAATTCGATGCCGCTTCCGCCCGTAAGCTGCCATTTTCTTCCCCCTCCCTCCTCTCCCGTCGCCGCCGGTCATTGCGGTGTACCGGCCATTGCGCATTCGCGGCAAACACAAATCTAGTACTTTCATAACATAAAAATGATACGCGACGTCGCGCGAATGCCGCAGCCATCCGGGTACTTGTGCCGCCTGGCGTTATACGCGATCATTAATCGCAAAAAGTGT
>NW_011967188.1:86635-101497 GCF_000949405.1 Vollenhovia emeryi
CTTGTTACGGAATACGAAGGGAGATATTACACATGAACTATTAAAAAAAAACGACCATTTTTTCCAGCATTGGAAATATATTTTCAGTGCGGCGTAATTCTGCGTGGTTTTAAATCAGAGTTTCCGCCAATGCGATTAATTCGTTAGATGATAAAAATGATAACGCGACGTCGCGTGAAAGCCGGTACCATCCGGGTACTTGTGCCGCTTCGCGTTATACGCGATCATTAATCGCAAAAAGTGTCTTGTTACGGAATGCGAACGGAAATGTTACATATAAACTATAAAAAAAAACCATCATTTCTTTCCAGCATTGGAAAAATATTTTCAATAACGACAATGTAAATAAGGCCAAGATTAACGAGCTTTTCTAGTTAACAATATTGACAAAGATGCTTTACTAATGAGTATATGTATATAATTACATTAAACACTCAAAGTTTGCAGACGCGTTTCGGCACACATTTGAATAGAAAATTATAATATTGATGTTATGTTACTTAATTGGTGTTTACTGGATATGTTAAAGAATACAACTTTAACATTTTTTAACATCAGTGATTTTTATTGACCGTATCTGGCAATTAAAATTCTTATTGCGAAAAATATTACCTCAGCCAGGATTCGAACCTGGGATCTCCCTCAATCCGTGACGGGCGTCTTAGCCAGCTCGACCACTGAGGCTGTTACAAATAATATCAGTGTTATCAATAAAAATATATAACTGATGTTATTAATTACTTCTGGCGACTTTTAAGAATATTCTTACTAGTTGATTTTACATTTTTTCTCTATTTTATTTCATCTGCGACCGGGTCTGAAATTTCGCGTACCGATAGATAAAATTTGCAACTACAACATACTTAAATTTAAATTTTTTGTACTTTTGGTCGTTTTATGCAAGAGCCACCTTAGATCAAAGTTTCCGCTAATGAATTGATTCGTTAGATGATAACATAAAAGTGACAACGCAACGTCGCGTGAAAGCCGAAACCATCCGGGTACTTGCGCTGCCTGGCGTTAAACGCGCATAGTACATATAACTAGTATGCCCGCTCTTTGTCGGCCCTTTGATCTTATCGGTCCCGATCACGTGGTGTCCCGCCATGTTCTTCATCCAAATCCAGCGACGTGTGTTTGTGTGTACTCGTCAAAGCTACACCACCGCACATGCAACTTTTCTCTCATTGGCTGGACCAACAAAATGTCTGCACAGAAGAGATAGACGCAAAACCAAACAGAGTGGACCTGCTAGTTATACTATGATACGCGATCATTAATCGCAAAAAGTGTCTTGTTACAGAATGCGAATGAAAATATTGTAATTACGTATGAACTACTGAAAAAAACGACCATTTTTGCCAGAATCGGAAAGATATTTTCGGCACGGCGCAATTCTGCGTGGTTTTAAATCAAAGTTTCCACCAGCGCGATTGATCCGTTAGATGACTAGCGATGGTATAGGAGAATCGCTCACTGCGGAAGGCTTGAAAACAGCGTTTAATGGATGGTGGCTTGCCGAACTATTTGCACAAGGTGCAACGCGGAGGAACAATGTGAGTCTCTTCTTTACAAGCTGACCTCCCTTGATGCGGGTGCTAATTTACCGCTGTGAACATTCCGGGGTTTGTCCGATGTGGTGGTGTAATGTTACACAAAGAACACCGGCGGTGCATATCGACAAGAAGTTATCGTTTGTGACATGTAAAATGGATGTAATATGCAAACGGAACTTGCGGTTCGCAAGAAAACAGGATGGAAAAATGCGAGGGGGATGGAAGCGGCGGTGGAAATTATTTCAACCGGAAAAACAGAATTGCACGGAAACAAACGACGGGGAGAGTCTCGCGGCGAAAGTTTTGCGGCTGTCACGAGTCGTCTTTGACGTCGGAGAGACAACGGCGTTAAGTATCCGATTTGTAAAGATCGAGAGAGACGGGGGGAGAAATTAAGAAACCGCGCGCCAATGAAGCGTAATCGGCAGATACGAAAGAGACGGATAAACGACGGGAAAAAGTAGGAAATGACGGCGGGGTTCATTAGAGTTATTTCGCGACGTTTATTCACATCAGAATGCTCGACGCGATACAAAGGACGCGTTATGCTCGAGATGGAGGGCGATGATGCCCCGAGATTATTCGAGTGAATCGCACCGCCGAGTGCCAGGTCGCTAGTAATGCAGAGAAATCGCGACGTGTCTACGTCAGTCTAATGGCCCGTCGAGGCGACAACGGGGGTCTTTAACTAAAGACAAGCGATACATCTCGGGCGTGCTGAAGCATACAAGAGATTTAGCGCGTAATGGAGACTTCTTCTCGAGTACACCGCTCGGCGAGACTCGCTCTAAGAAATCATCCGCTTGCAATTGTTCGTACAATAGAGACCCCTCGGATACCGGCCATAAGAGTTCGTCAAATTCCCGCGAGTGAGAGAGAAACATAGATCGTAGACTCGCAGAAGAGTGAGCAGGAATTTGACGAACTCTTATGGCCAGTCTCTGATTACAGGGTCTCTATCGCACAACGGCGTCGCGAGCCAGGCTCCACGGCGGATTTTCAGCTTCCGATGACGTTTTAATGATACGTTTGGAGAACACGCCGAATGACATTGAGAAAGATGTATGATCTTCCCGCCAAGTAATAGCCTGATAATTTTTTTGCCCCTTAATAGGGAAGTAAACGAGTGAGTTGTTGCGTGCAGCGGGTATATTGTATGCACTGACAGAGTGACGGATGTCTCGCGGGCTCTTTTTGCTTTGCAATTGTTGTCGCGTGTTGCGGGAATTACGACACGAAGGAGTCGTGACTCGGTGCTTTCCCTGCGGCCTATTACGGCCTATTGCGTTACGTAATCTTATCGGATCTTATAAATTATATTTTTATTAAGCATCGAGGCCTATTTTATGGAATTACCACGCGAGTAGGGTAACGACAGACTTTGTACGGTGGAACGAGCGCTCGCTCGCGGCGGGGCAAAGTTTCAGATCGGCATGAAGCGCGAAGGTAATGAATTATCCATCGGGGCGTGCGATCATGAAATATTCACTCGGACATGATTTGCCGTGTGATCTCCCTGCGAAAAACCCACGCGTTGAAAACCCCTTTTCCCGGTAATAACCTCCTCGGTTCAGTCGGATGCGGCGCGATATCTCATCTCGCCCGCATTATGACCGGCCGGCGCAATTTTGCGCAAGAAGGTCCTTCCGATGGGACGGCGGAGAGACGAGAGCGGATTACTTAATCATGCCTGATGCTGTTTACTCCGGCGCTCAAAAAGAAACGGAGGAGGCGGCCCGGGCGGTAACGTTCTTGCGATCCTCGACCTTTATTGCGATGCGCCGCGGCGGACAGCCGGGCACGACGACACGCCGCCCCACGGAACTGTCAGACTGAAAAATCGACCGTAGCCTTTTTCCACCCTGCCCTCTCCCCGAGAGACGTTTCTGGAGCGTCGCAATTGCGGCGCCTGTCAAATTGGCATGCCGGGATAACAGCTACAACAGATGCCGCGACTTCGAACGGCCCCTCCTTAATTCGTGCTTCCTGCCGTGACCGCGTCGCGTGACACGATCTCTCCCCCGCGTTATTAGTACACCACGTTGCAACGTGGTACGTTAAGCGTCGAGTTAATTCGAATTCTGCAGCCAGTGGATTATTATAATGCGCGCTCATTACAGGGTTGCGGTTGCGCGATGCTTACTTTTCGGAAGGGAAGAAAAAAAAACGGCCATGGGTTGGTGTTAATTCTTCGCGATTCGCGGACGAAAGCAGCGGAAGATAATCAATGCGGAGAAATAACCGCGTATTTACGCGTCAAAGTTGATTGAAAAATGCACGTTGCTCGCATTTGCACGTCGGCAGTATTTCAATCAGTCACAGGCATTCCTTTGTCGGAGAAATATTGCTTTCTATGAGCGTAAATGTTGGTAGAGCATCAACGAATATAAATGGGTCGTCGCACCTACTCGACAACTTTTTGTAATGTAATCACGCCTGCCCCATGTAACGTTGCATTTATTTGTTAGACATTCCGCAATGGCGCCTATCGCGCCTGCGTTTTTCAGAACTGTAATTATCGTAAACACATTTTTACGGCTGATTTCCGCATAATATATCAAATTATTATCTCTCGGTGATCTCTAGCCTTTCCAATTCGTTTGCCGGGACAGATCGAGCCGGTATTTGTCGCTTGTTACTGCGCACTCGTACAAAATTGCGTTTTTATCGCGAGAGGGATATCGGCATTTAGATTAATCATTAAAATGCGATAGTTCTATTTAAAGATAGAAATGCCATCAGGGGCATCGACTCCCTTTATGGCAGTTTAATTTAAAAAGTAATTCTAGATTGAAACGTCGAATGCAATTGTAAAATATAAATGCTGGAATCAGGCACGAGATTACTTCCGTAGTTAAGACTTTATGAAGAGGTCGCCGGAATGAGAAAGTTTTAGTGCTTACATTTTGGCATTGCGCAAACAGGAATAAGCAGACAAGGAGATTGGCATACAGAAATGCACTGAATTGCTTCCTGATGACGAAAGCTGCAAAGAGATGGAAAAGCGTAGCGATAAAAACGAGAGGATAACGGGACGTATATTAAAGGAAGCTTCGCGCTTTTTCGTTCTACGTAGAGGTATTACTTCAATGTCAGCCGGAAATGTTGATTGCCAATCCTTCTGTGTCAGCATGTTGAAGGGAATTAAACGTTATTACCACCCGCCGCGTCAATTTCAAACAAACGTACATCGAGATGCATGAAGCGGAAAGAAACGCGATTATCTCCCCATCCCCAGCACGTTTATCGCCGTTTTGGTTTCACTTGTATGTTTCAATTTACATTAATCAGCAAATTTGAGCTGAACGAGTTCTAAATGCAATCTAACTTCGCGACGCTATTTAGTAGACGTCGTAAAAATTTTTGTAGGTATTACGTAAAATGAATTTCTCGTAACAGGTACCCACTGCTCTTTTAAAGCCGCGTCCTGCGGGAGTAATTCGCGGAACGTCGCAATCATATATTCGGTGCATTTGTTCTCATTCCAAAGTTTTACACATTAAATCGCAGGACCGTGCGGTAAAAGTTCAGCCAATGCTATGAGATAATGGTAGGTTATTCGCATCGTGTTTCATTTGGGGCCGAGTGTATGATCCGACTGACGTTCAACTCCGTTTCGACCAAATACGGGAGGATATTCATGTAGATAATGAAAAATAGAAACATCCGTGATTTTATTTTAGGTCACTTGTCACAATCGATTACTTTCGAGCATTCATTGTTCCGTAGATTTCTATAAATAGTCCCCGATGTGATCGTTCTGTCAATTTCCTTCGTTCGAACTGGAAGTGCGGAGGTCGCAGGAGGGTTTCTGTTTCAAGGGATTTAAAAGCGTTAAAGATCGATGAGGTGTTGACGGGGTAAGTGTATTTGTAACATGCGAGACAGCCGGATAAATTTGCGAAAGCAGTTGCGAATACATAATTTGTCGCGTACAAATAACGTGTTGGGTATGTTTATTAATATCTTGGACAATATAATTTGCTGCAGTAACACGTAATTTGTTACATCCGCCGATTACTCGGTAGCTTATAACAATTAATTCGAGGGAAATAAATATAGTAATAATTTAAGAGCAGAGAATAATTATTAAAAACGGAACTGTCGCGTTACGTAAATTACCTGATTTTTTTATCGAAGCTGCATAATTGCTAACAGCCTCGAGAAATTTCGTATTCCTTCTTTGCTTTGAAAGTTGACTACACGCCAGTTGTACGAGATGAGCACTTTCGTGGTAAGATATCGCAGGAGACGAGAGTGGGTTAGCATGAGTACGTTTCGACGTTGTCGCGGGACATGTTATAAGTCGGCGTTATGTAGTTGGCGAGTGCCGAAAGAAAGATAGGAGGAGGAAGGCGAGCAGGTGAATAGGTAGACTCGGTTGGAAGGTAGGAAGGAAGGAAGGAAGGAAGGAAGGAAGGATGTACGCGTAGCCTAGGACATATCTGAGCTTGCAGCCTGCAACTTTTCCCATCAGCGCGCAGCAAGCCCCGAGCTTGTTATGCGAAGCTTGAAGCATGTAACGCCAGATGCCACATATTGGCTCGCACCTGACCCACGCCATCCCGTCTGAATCGCCCACCCTCCGCAACACACGAGACCGGACTTGATCCCTTTTCCGTCCGTCTCTCCGGTCTTTTCGATTTCACGTTACCCCCCGATGAAATGCTCGACTCCGCCGACCTGTTTGTCCACGCGTCTCGCGATTATTTCCTCTCGGAAGCCGTATTTCTTGTATCGAGTTGTCATTGCCCGGAACTGCTACTTCAACAACGGGGCAGCCTGGGAATTGTAACAAAGAGCAGATCTCTTTATAACTCAAGTTCTTAGTACGTAAAAGGGGACAGAATTGAATTCTGAAAAACGAGATGAGATATAAATTTCTCTCGCAAAGTAATATTGTATCCTATTTAGTTTTGTCGTCAACCATTAAGAAAAAGATCTCATTGAGAATTGTATCCGGAATTTTTTCATTCCTCGCGTGTCGAACCTCGACCGCAACGTTCTGCTCCACGCACATCGTAAATAAGGTCAACGAAATTTGCGTTAAGCTCAGATGCCTCCATATCGATTTATCCATTCTGCCTCTTTATAGATAGCGTGAAATATACTATCGCGCCACGTGTAATCGTAATAAATCGATCATTCTATCCTCTATATCGACGATACAGGGCGTTATAAAATTTTATGTTAGTTCTTATGGCGCTCATATTTTTTCGGCCGTCAACCGGCCAGCTCACATTTATCATTAATTATTCCCGCCAGTTTTCACACTGGCCGCTGGTGCACAATTACCTGTACATATGCCGTACTGACTCCAATGATATAATCGCGCGTAGCCGGTTTAATACGGCAGTGCATTCTTCGCAAGCTCAAATTCAACGCATATCCCTCCTCGCCCGCAGAGCATTTCGCTATTTCCATTGCAGCGCTTTGTCCGTTTTTTTTTACAAGAGCTAATTACCCGGCATTCGCGGATGCAATTACACAACAACTCTCACTCGGCTTATTATATTTAGCAGCGAAAAAATCTTTCGTCAAGCAATACGAGTCACGGACTTTCCGACGAGAAAATATCACGGTTTATTCTTACCAGTTATTTCTTACGCGGAAAAAAAAGATGTATTAACAAGATCAGTGTATGTAATTGAAATAAAGTCGTTGAGACAACATCAGTATTAATAAATGAAAAACATCAGATTGTTGTCTTAATAATCTGGATATTTAGTTCCATGCTTAAAATTAAATCCATAGCAAGTACAATTGAGTGAATCATTTATGCTTGTAGCGGCCCGTGACGTTAACGTTTAATTCAAGCAACTTGGTTTTTTTAATCGTTGAAACAACATCAGTATTAATGGATGAGAAACGTCAAGTAGTTGTCTTGATTATCTGGATATTTAGTTCAAAGCTTGAAATTAAAATCCATAGCAAATTGGGTGAATTATTTATTATTAAGAATACTCTTAAAAGTCGCCAGCAGTAATTAACAACATCAATGGGCCGAAGACGCCCGTCACGGATTGAGGAAGGTCCCAGGTTCGAATCCTGGTTGGGGTAATATTTTTCGCAATAAGAATTTTAATTGCCAGATACGGTCAATAAAAATCATTGATGTTGTGAATTATTTATGTTTGTGGCAGCCCGTGACGTTAACGTTTAATTCAAGTAACTTCATTTTGTTTAATTCAACAGCATTTTTTTCCGTGTACGCATTTATATTAGTCACTTTTTTATACGTAAAAAAACTATGACCGAATCATACAGATTGACTTATATTCGACTTATATTCATACCGTTTGATATTATATTTTAGAAAAACCGAGACTCCTCTTCTTTACGTCCCTTTTTTGCCGAGATTTTCGTCGAGAGAAAATTCGAAAATCGTGACTCGTGACCCGAATCTTTACGACATTACGTCAGAAAGTTTGGTTCCCTCCGATACGTACGTTCGCCGCAGCCTTCGCGGACTTTTTTACGTGCCCCGATCGGAAAAAGAAGTCACGGGAACGATAAGGTATTGCGCGCCTCCTCGCGCCGCGCCGCAACGGCAAATCCGGGATAATCCGCTGAATTCTTGCGGAGACAACGGGAGACAGAGTTTCGTTCCTCGGCGGGCATGTGGCCGCGTATTCGCGCGATATTCTTTGCACCCTACAGTCTTACCCCGCTCCGCCGTGCACGTATTTAGGTTTACGCCGCGTAAAACCTGCTCGACAAACCCGCTAAACTCGAAGGAAGAGCGGAGGGGATTTTTACAGGCATGCGCCACCCTCTTACCCTCGCGCGGGAAGGTAAAGATCGCGCGGGTGCGTCTAAATTTACGAACCGTAAACTTACGGCTTGCTCGAATGCAAAATCTTGGGGATAATGAAAAAAGCTCTCGTCCGGCATTTAACTTTCGTTTTACGCGCTCTTCGGTTTTATGAGTCAGGAATTAACAGGATTTTAACTGACCAATTAGAATTTCCACGTGGGCGAGGATCGATATGCAAAGTCCCTGTTATTATGACAATTAAGGAAAGTCTAATTTTTTTTACAACTCTTTAGACAATTTCATTTATCGCATAATCCAATAAAAGTGCCGAAGACACGAGTGAAGGATATTTAATCAAATTTTTGAAAAAAGTTTACACGTTCAGTTTCACACACGAATGTTAAAAATGTGTGCTTTTATATGAAATGATGAATAAATATTGCAAGAGCTCAAATTTTGCCCCAGCAAATTTGGTAAAGCTATTAAGCTTTGACTCGTCGCCACGCATGATCGTTGCGGGCATCGTGAAAACTGTTCTTACAAACCAGCGCTTTACATTCGGCTAGCCTGATGAAAAGTTCCAGCAAAAGTTTGCAGTGTCTGTCCGGCCGATTCGCAGGCAAAATCCCGAAGGAGGTCGGCAGGAAGGGAATAACAAAGAAACTTCGCAACTCCCTTTAAGTCAGGAAACGAGGGGCTGCGACGAGGTTCCTTGCTCGAGATCTACAGACCGCGCGCTTATATTTCTAACCATTAAGAAGTCCACCGAGTAACGTATTTTTTCGAAGAAAAGTGCGGAAAAGATGTGTTCGCTATAAACGATTGCTTTCGCTTACACAAAAGCCGTGAAGAAAAATTGGTACTTTATAAAGTCACGAAATATTACATTTTAATCAATTCATTCTTTTAAGGTGGCTCCTGCATAAACCGACCAAAAGTAGAAAAATTTACAATTTAAGTATGTTGTAGTTGTAAATTTTATCTATCAGTACGCGAAATTTCAGACCCGGTCGCCGATGAAATAAAACAAAGAGAAAATGTTATAAGGTTGTATTTTTTTAACATTTCAGTAAGCATCAAGTAACAGTTACATAACATCAATATTATAATTTCCTACTCAACAAGATAAATGTAATATAACACCCATGTTATATTACATTTACATTATTGTTAAGTAGAAAATTATAATATTGATATTATGTAACTGTAACTTGGTAATTACTGGGATATGAGTTATGGGCCGATCGCTCGCAGAAGCACTTTGAGGGTCAATATTATTTTATGGAAAAAGTATATCTCTTGATAAAAAACGAGATGAACATAATAAATGTCACAATGATTCAAATGTGTTATTAAGTATATGAGGTCACAGACCTCTGCAAGCAAATACTTATTAGTAAGGTCAAAAGATACAATGTTTTGAGGAAATTTGACAGCTCTTTGAGACTTGACAATATCACATATTTTGCATATACAACCTAGCATATTAATGCATTTGACCAATAATGCATTAAGTGATACTTTTTTATGAAAAAAGTCACATGAATTTATAAAAACCAAGGGGTCCCAGCAAAACACTCATACTAACCGCTCCTTCGTGCAGGAGCTGCCGTAAGTGACGCAAAAGTGTTACAAAAGATGATTTTGAAATACGATTGATTAAGCCTTCTTCTTGTCGAGTGTTTTTCTTTTTATGACACGTTAATCAATCAATTATAAAAATGGGAAAAATACGACTTGGCGCGAAAATTCGCAGCCCGAGACTGGCCGAGAAAAGCTGTTCTAATATATTACAGCAGATTAATCTCGAAGTTGTGCTGCAAATTTATAAATACGTGTAACAGTGGTGTATCCTGGATAAAACAAGTGCAAAGATAAAAATCTTTTGAGCTCGAACTTTGATAAAATCGCTTGGATCTGTTGGTTCGCGAAGCTCCTTTCTACGTTAAAAGGCACCGAAGAAAAGAGTACTCATTACCTGATATGAAGAACAGAGGAAAAATGGGAGGAAATGCTCCGTCCATATAATGAATTCAGTTTGAAGGTGCACGCTGAGCGTGTAAAGATCAAGCGATGCTGCTCCTTTCATTCCTCTGTTCCGATTGAGTAAATACGATCCATAATTTCGAGGCAATAAAAATCTCTCGTCAAATATAAAAAGTCCGCGGGATTCTTTTACGAATGGAATAATCACTGAGAAACAAAAATTATTTGTTGATTATCGAACGGCATCGCAACAACGTCCACTCGTCTGCACAATGACTCGCAAAAGTATATTTCCCAAGCTGGTTTTTTTTTCTAGTTCGTTGCTCATTCTAGCGGATAAATTTCGCGCCACAACTCTTTTACGATCTTCGTAAAGCCGCGCTGTTACCACTGGTTCTGACGTTAAAAGATGTACTGGTACGAACGTGTGCATTGCACGCGTATCATTTCACTCACGCAACGCGTTGTAAAAATAAAAAAAAGAGAAGAGGCGAGAATAATCAACGAGAGAAACAAAATATACTGGGAGCTCTTAAATTTCTCTACCTACTCGACTGCCGCTGAAATTCACTGCGGATCTGTAAGCGGAAAAAAAATTCTAGGTCGAACGCGAAGGAGGTGGAGCTCGCGAGTTGCGTATAGAAGAATTTGCGAATAAATTGCGTTCTATGCTCGAATTAAATTCCACAGTATGGTGAAAAAAAATTCATGTCCGGCGAAGGTAAAGAGAGGAAGACAGTATAAACCGAAATGTTCCCCACCGGAGAATGGTTCGGTATGCGATAAGCTGACGGCTTATCCCGCGAGTGTGCGCGCTAAAAATACGACACATAATTATATTACATTGGCTTAAAAATGGATTACGTTAGGCACGAACAAAAACACTGTCCGCTCTGTCCGATTGATTCGTCTGCCGTTAGAAAATATATATATAGAAAATATACAAGTCAAATTCGCTGATTTAATGGGAAAATCGCATATTGCTCTGTTGAAATTCAAATGAGATACGCGAGCAACAGGAAAACGTATGAGTAATTTAATAATTCTTTCATTTTAGCCTTGTAAGATTTAAAACGTGTTGAACGACAGTCGGAGGGAAAGCGATTCTGCCGGAGGTTCGTTTATTAAGCATCAGTGATATTGAATATCTGAGGCACATATCTTCAAAGGATTTTCTGTTCACGGGCATTTCCTATCCCCAGATATTCCGTGCAACATGGTCGAGCTAAGAACAATGCACGAAATTAAATTCTTTCGAGTACAGAGAAACTATGCGGACGGGTCGAGTACAAGAGAAATACCATTCAATTCTATTTTTTCTCATAACAAGTAAAGTGTGAACGTAGCGCGCGGTAAAAATTCGGAAAATTCACGGAAACATGCCGTCGATTTTTTCGCGCGGTACATATCTAATCTCTCACATCACTGATTTAACCCTTTCTGCTGCCGTGAGCAGCGATTCATTGACGTTTTCGTTCGACGCGAACCGAACGGCGACGTGTCAACAGATATCGGGGACAAATTCGAAAACACATTTCCGGTTAAATGAAATATAATAAAACAAGTGTTTACGACTCTCTACGACCGCATACAATAGCTGCGCGATACGCAAGCGGCGTGACGGATGTCTATCTGCGCGCGCGAGGGTGGTCGTGCAACGGCAAATGGCATGTGATCTGTCCCCGGATGCCAATCGTTGGAAAATTTCGGTCGTGGTAGAATGGTTGGATCAATGTTTCGCGAGTTGCTGCACTGGCCTTCTGATGGGAAACGCGACCGCTTGTGCATGCAGTACACGAATCGCCCTGGACATTCCACTCACTAACTGTCGGGGGTGCATTCTTTTCCCTCGGTATATTTCCGTAAAATATCTTTCTCTTTTCCTCCTTGCCCCCTCCTCCACCTCTCTTACGTCTCTATTTACTTCTCTTTCAACAACGTATTTTTATTTAAAAATTTAAAAAGACTGGGGATCGCCAATGCATAATGCGATCTTTAGTAAAGACCTTGTGTATTATAGAGTATATTATCGGGATTGTAGCGGACCTGGAGCGTGTATGCTTTGAAAAGCTGGAAACGCGACGCGGTATCAACGACAACAGCGTGGCAACAAGTGCTTTTAACATTTCTTAATAGTAATGCTCGTTGTATTCTTGGGTAAGCGCTCGACATTGCTACTCTCAAAGGACCTCGCCGCAACAGTTTTGCGAGATGATGAAGCACGATGTGACCGTTGGTGAGGAGCAGGAAGGAGCAAGGAGAGGATGCGTGTTGCGGTGTCCGGACCATTCGGATGAATTCTTAAAGCAACCTAAACGTTTCCTTTGTTTGTACCGCATACCTCCCTTCTGTCTTTTCCGGCATCATCGGCATGTCTATTTTCTTAGCATGCCGCGCTCGATTCTTTTAAAATCCAGCTTCTCTCCGTAGTATATATATAAGCGCGATATATCCGCGGTACGGTTCTTACACGCGTTTCGTATCTTCTTCGCGAGATCTCTCTATAAAATGGATATACGTGGGACATACGTAGCATGTCTAAGGCAACCATCACGCGTCGTTAAACATTAAAAAATTCAGAGTAGAGACAGCTCGCTTTTTTTTTAACTCCTTTCTCTTGTATCGCGGCGCAGCAGTTTTCTTCGCCTTTAGTGCCTCCCGAGGATCCAATTTTTCTCCGGCGTAACGTACCTTGAGCCGGGAATAAGAAATTCCTCAAACTTTCGCGCTCGCAACAAGTGAATTTCGTTTAATTTCCCGCGATATGTTATGCAAGCAATACCTCAAGATGTAATACGAACACGATAACGCCATGTGAAATTAATACGGACGGCATTACCGCGCGGGCGTATGCAACGTACGCCGTTCCCCGTTCTCTTTCTTTTTGCACGGGATCGGTGGTAAGAAAGCTCGGGGAGGAGTACCCGATCTGTCAAGGCCAGCTGCTGGAGGGCGAACTACTTGATTTACGCCTTACTTCCATCTTCGCTAGGGGAACATCCTCTTTGCCTTTCTCCGCCTTTCTCTTATTCTTCCCCTGAATGCCCTATTTCATCAGCTTAATTCGCTAGGGACGTGAGTGGTCCTAAGTGTTATAAGCTAACTTTCATCTTACTTTTTTTTTGCTTGTAAACAGGTTTAAATATGACAGCGCCGCCGTGAAAATACAGAGCGGCGATCTTTCCTTTCGCCGCCAAGCTTGTCTATCTTCCTAAGCGTCAAAGTAATAATAAAGCCTATCTCGGAGTACGCAGGTTTCGACTGATTCGTTGCCCGCATAGGTTTGGCCTCTTGAACATTTCCCCGCAGATCCGTAACGAGTTTCTGATTCTTAGAAACTTTCCTACGAATGATTATATTCGAGGCTCGTACTTGTAAAACTCGTTAAATTCGCTGTAAACTATTTTGAGCAGGGACAGGGAAAAACTAATTGCTTGTCCATAAATTAACCAACTTGGATATTTATATATTAAATCAGCAATGTTTATTTAAATATTAACCGACTAAGCTTATATTTCAAACTGTATTTACATTTATTTATACTGCGCTAGCCGCGCACTCCGATCTCTCTTTAATTCTTGCCATTTATTCCACACGCGTATGAATATTCTCAAAGTAATAAATAGATCCGGGGTGTAAATTATATTTCATAGGGTATAACTTTACGGGATACGTTTTTATGTACGTTTCAGATAAGCTTTTTCTACGGGGAGAGATTTGCGTCGTATAATTTTTTAGGGGTTACATGGAGAGGGTAGTTATTTTGTTTGTCTGCACTGTGGTTGTGAACTGGGGAGCGAATCTGTTTACTACCCAGTGTTGCGGCGTGGTATAAAAAAAGTCTTTCGTCCGCACAGAAAAGGAGGAGAGAAAAATATGATAAATTTCTGATATAAACTGCCCTCGGTTTCATATTCCTTCCCTCAAAGCTCCTCAAGGGCGTTCTTACTGCCACCTGCTATCGCCGTAAACTATTGCCGCGTCCGTCATCAGCTGCAACATTTCACTTTTCAACACTGCGAAATTATGCGTACGTTCAATATAAGAAGTAAGAATTTGTTAATCAGTTAAATGAAGCTTGCGTTCCGCCGTACATTTTGCCTTGATCGTCGTTTTTGCGAATTCCATTACTCATATCTCTTTCTCGAAACGCCATTTCGAAAAAGTTGTAAAAGAAGCGCCCGCCACTTCGCTATATTTCGCGTTGCAGTTCACTGTATTTCTCCCTCGAAAAAGGCGCGTCGGAAAAGAAATTGCGAAAGAAAGCGCCCGTTCCTTTATTTCGCGAAATGTGCGCAATAACGACACCGTTGTCAAGGTTCAGACGGAGAATTCTGCTTTCTGTTCCAGCGTCAAGACGGACATGGGCGCAGCCGGTGCGGTGTCTAGGCTCTACATTGCAAATGCGAATAAAAAGGACAGCGGGAACTATAGCTGCGCTCTGGCGAACGTAGCGGCAGCCACGATGGTGTCCGTCCACGTGCTAAACGGTATGCGCTTCCGCTATGAATATTTTCGTATTTCCATACATCGTGGTGGTGCGCAACTAGCGAGCGAGCTAGC
>NW_011967188.1:101739-187696 GCF_000949405.1 Vollenhovia emeryi
GAGAGAGAGAGAGAGAGGGAGAGAGACGTGGCGATATCGATGTACATATTAGAAATTATCTGTTAACTTTTTCCCGCGGTGAAACAGGGATGCCTTCCGGATGCAAATGGTAAACGCTGAAATTTTTACGTGAAATTTCACGGAATTAAAATTAGCGAGAGAGTGGAACGCGGGGCGCGCGAGAGAAAGAGCCATTCTTCGCGCGCGGCAGCAACGCCTCGGGCGATAATTCGTCGCTGCGCTCTCTCTCTTATAATTGTGTATCAGGGAGAATTCACCCACCCACAAGCAATCAGCCGCGTTCGAGATCACAGTTAAAGGATCAGTCTCTGCTCGCTACCGATAACGGCGTTCGGTGGACCTCGCGGCAGGGGGGCGAGGTGGCGGGATCGTGCCAGTCACTTGGCGGGAGGCTGCGACGCCTATCGATATAATTTTCCACCCCTTTGCACGGTCGATAATTGATTTTCCACGGCTTTTCAACGGCGCCAATGCCTATTACCGGTCCCCCTTTTCTTTCCTGCGCCGCCTCCCATTTCTCGGCTTGCCGCCCTCGTCCGCCTCACGCCCCAAGAGGTCGGTCGCTCCGTCGCTTTCTTCCCCGCACATCTTCTTGCGCCAATCGATCGTGCGGGAATACAAAGCTGTGATTTCATCAGGGTAAATAACCGGCGCCGGACGCGACCGAAACGAAGGCGCTGTCGTTGACGGCTCGCTCGATCGCTCTTCGTGATCTCCGCTTGGTCTCCATTTCCGTTTTGTCAACGAGTTTCTTGCGCCAAATGACATTCTTCGCTCTGCATTAATAGAAAATGGCCCGAGCCCCTCGCGACGTAGAGGAGAAAGATTGAGAATGAAACGCGGAAATTTGGTACATGCTCCATATACAGGAGTGTCATTAAGATGCTTAAATGCCGCTTTTGTCCTTATCCCGTAGTTATTCATATCCTTTTTGCTCCTCGTGGGTGACCTGCGCTGTTTCGTGCGTCTCGACTCCCGTCTAATACTGGCGCATGGCGAATTCATAGAAAAGTTGGTTGAGAATATTCAGCGTGACCCATTTCTTTCTTCAGCAAGCCGAGCTGTCGCAAGGCTCTTCCTCCTTTTGTAATCTTCTTCATTCTCACGGCATAGTCAAATTAGCGTTTAAAATGTACATTATTCCTGTAGCGTGCTAATTCTTATGTTTCTAATTTTGTTACGGGGGCGGGAGGGAGGGAGGGGGGCGGGGCAACGCGAGCGAAGAAAAGTTTTATCGCGGGAAAACACAACGGAACGAGCGGAATTAATTTGTCGCGCTGATAGACACCTAGTTTATTCATATTCAAAGTTACAAATAACTAGGCATAATTTGATGGAAAATTTGATGGGAATAGACAAATACGGTCATTTTCCGATAAAATATAGCGATGGATAAATATTGATGCTCGAGTTAATCGAATTCGATTAAACGACTGGATGTATTGTCCCAATTTATCGATACAATTTGTAATCCGGGAAAATTGCTCGTGTATATTTGGCACGATCTGCTTTTCTGTTCGGCGAGCAATTTTCAGTGTATTGCACCCCGGTTCCTGATCTATTGCCGGATGACGTTCTCGCTGTTTTCTTCCCCCCCTCTCCCCTCCCCCTCCCCACCCGCACCCCGAGTGCCTCTCCCTTTTATCTCGCGATGACGTAAAGCACGAAACTTTCGTATCACGACGAAATAGCACGTAAGTCGAGTCGATGACGCGTGCTCTTGCGGGAAATGCCGCTAAACACAGGCTTTATAGTGGCGGATGGGCGATGCCACTGCAAGGCGGTCGATACCGTGGGTTGGGTGAACGTCTTTCGAACTTATGGCGAAGGAGCTCAACGAGTTTTCACGGCGGCTTTTCGCGCTCGGGGTAGAGCGGCTCAGAGACGCCGCATCTATATAGGTGATGTGCATTATTTACGGCGGATTACCTTAAGTCGGAGACGAGAGCCAATGCGAGAGCCAATACGAGGTGGGGGGGGGAGTTCGATCTCCCCCTCCTCCTCCCCCCTCTCCCCCGGGTAAAGTTTGACGAGGGAGCACTCAAGGAAATGCCCGCCCGCGACGTATAATCTACGTTCTAGTTTCCTTTCTGGTAAACGACGTTAATAATCTTGACCACTATACGTTTTGCCGCGAAAGCCCGGGAAGCCGGGAAGTTCGGGATTACGAGACGCGGCTTACGGTCGGCGGGCGCTTCATTTAAATTCGCGTGCACGCGCCCTTTGGCACTTTGCACCCTTGAGCGAAACGCGTGTTCGATCAATACCGGGCTACGACGAAATTCTTAACTACGTTCTCTCCCTCCTACGCCCCCTACCCCCGCGAAAACATATTACTGGCAAAACAAGCGTCTTATTATCTCGCGCGCGCGCGAGGTATGAGCCGGTGTAGCGTTATAGTTAAGCCACCGTTACCATCGCGATGAGTATGCGGAATGCACAAGTCGGAGAGTTATTACCGCGGGTGTTGTATGCCAGTAACTACAAGAGCGATCATAATACTGGAAGTAATGCGAATTTGCTTGACAAGTAGTCGGACGCTCGAGGCTCGCATTCAAAAGTAGTTTCCCCGCAGCGCGGCGGGAGTCGATCCACGTCCTGAAATTTCGCGCGGACTCCGCGCACCGCGAAATGTTTCGTACTTCCGCGGGCCCGTCCGTCCGTTTATGTATGCGATTGGCGCTAATGATGTCCGTCGGAGTGAGCAATTTGCGAAACGGGGATTGTGGTCATCTTTGATCATCGCGGCGCGGGCCGCATCTCTAATGCGCCGATCAATCGAGGATCGATCCCCCCGTCGCGCCGTGCTTTGCATGAGATGGCTACCGGATTCCAAATGTTCCCCCCTTTACCGGTAATGGCTTTGGAAACTTACAGCCATCTTTGGCAACGGTTCCAGCAAATTGCACATATGCATATATAAATGTATACCCGTATGCCAAATAAAACAGATATTCGAGATATCACAGTCACCTTATTTCATTCGCGCGAAACGGATATAATGATATTATAGAGCTTAAGTGTCGTAATATTAATATTTAAATAAACTTTAAAGTTCTTCGGTTCACGGTATGCAAATTCAAGCCGCGCTTGTTGGCGCTGAGAGAATGCACTGGGTATAACAGTTATATACGAAACAATGAAAGCCGCTGCCTGTGACGTAGAATCTGCGAAAACGAAAAAGGGAACGGAATGATTTCAGTTCTTTCCTCGGCGAGAAGCGTGACATAGTCGTACGCCCTCCTCATTGTTTCTTTCCAATTAATGTACTCCCCTTTAACGATCTAGTGGGGACACCCCTTTACAATTAATTATTCTCGAGATATGCTCGTGATTATTAATTAAGTGCAAGCCAGACCCGGAGATGAAGCACCATTACTCGCTACTATCTCTCATCGCGTTCGCCCGAAGGGCTTTCTCGCACGACGTTCCTTTCTGCTACCATTTCTACTCGCTCTTTTACTTTGTGATCTTTTCACTTTCGCTCCCTTCTCGTAGAAAATTAACGCCGATAAGACCGTATTCTGAACGAAACAACTCTATCGCGTAACATAAACACGCTTCGCTTCGCGGGGGGAAAAAAATTTAACGTTAGAAAAATTCAGGTAGAAGCGAAAGAGTAAGAGCCCGGGGTGTGTGACACCGGGAAAATAGAAATAAATGTGAAAGGGCGGAATGTAGCCGGGCGGATTGACCGGATGAAGGTGATCGATGAAAAAGCGCTGGAGAGGACCGCGTGAGTGGCGGGCGGGTCGCTCTTGGAAATGAGTAGTTCTTGGCCTAGTTAATGCCTACGAGGAGACAAGTGACTCGGAGTTGGAGCGATAGTTGGCCGGTTGCTCCTGGCGTATGTGTGTGCATTTGCGTACGTGTGGGTACGTGTGTGTGTGTGCGTGTGTGTGCGTGCGTCTGTAGAAGCGGGGGTAGAGACGTTATTTCGCGGGGTGTCACGCCCTACCCATTAATAATCGTAGCCGCAGCCTCCAGGAGGACTACACGTCGACCCGCCTCTATCCTTCCTATGACACGGAAGTCTGCCTTCGCCTCTTCGGCATCACTGCGCTCCGTCGAGTCTGACCTCTCTCTCTCTCTCTCTCCCTCTCCCTCTCTCGCTCTCTCTCTCGCTCTTTCTCTCCTCATCTCCGCATCCTTACGTCGTCGACGTAAGGCCGGGCGTGAGGAGTTTGCAAAGCTCTCGTCGCAAGATGTAGTTAACAGGCCCGCTCGCTCGCTCGAGCGCACGGCCATGTATAATACGCAGAAGGAATCTCCGGAGGGCGCTTGACAGCTCATTTCGCATCCGCCTTTTTCCACCGTGGCGATTCTTTAGGTCCCGGCTCGGGCCGCCCTCCCGGAGACCGTTGGAAACAGAAGAAACTGATATCTCCCCGGGTCGCCGAGTGTGTGATTAATCGCGTGGTTACGTGGAATATTATACAATTCTCGAGTCGGAGTAGCGCGGATTAAAATTTATCGGCCGGGCTGAAATTGCGCGAAACGACACCAATTAATTTCACTATGCCCCGAGTAAACGGCCGCGGCAATTCGAAATTGAGTTTAGCTCACGGCCCCCCTCGAAATCTGATAGATATGTTCACACCGAAATTACGGGGACATCAAACAAAGTCCTGTGATCGGCTTTGGTGAATTTATGAAGGTCCGAATATCACATTGAGTAAAGTACTTGCACGATGGTGCAACGTGATTAGTGAAGTCAATGAAATTATGCCGAATTTGCACGCTACATTACGCGGTATCGCGTATGTACGTATGCGTGCAGCATATGAGTGATCGGCTGATTAATTCGTAATTAAGCAGAGGTCGAATGGCGAAATACTCTGCATAATCTGTGTCAAATGAATAGATTTTCGCCGATTATGGACCAACTACGCTGAATGTCTCATATTTAAATTAAACGTTCGCGAATTTTAAATTTATTTTTCGTCTTGACGCTATACGCGTCTCGTTACGCGAAATTGAATAAATCTTTCTTTCGACGGTGAGCGATGCAATTTCATTTCTTTGCTGTATATTAACAAAAACATTTTCAATAAGATGAGACGAAATGTCTTAGCCCAGCGAGGATTTGGACGATTCAATTAACGAGACGAAGATCCGGGATTAAGAGCCGGTTTACCGGGGAGGACGCGTAAACAGAGTTGTAAATTTTTCTCCTACCGGGGACGTTTAATTGAATCTTGGGGAGGAGGTAGTCGTTCGTATGACCAGCCGCTGAAACTGCTACGTGGATAGCATGTTTTCGACTTCAGAAAAACTTGGGAATCGATTGTGCCAAACGTTCGATTGTGCCAGGAGGGCGGAGATGAATTATAGAGTTAATTATGGAGCTGGCGGAAGGGAGAGAAAGAAATTGTATATGCGCGGTAGGGATTCGCGAATAACGCGGATATCAAACTACGTAATGTGATTTAGTTGTCAAATACATCTACACGCGTTTAGCGCTGCAACCACATTACGTAATATAATATAACACGTTATAATATCAAGTGTATTAAAACGTGTATTATTATCCTAATTATATTCATAATTAAACACAGTTACAACTGCATCGTCGGATTACGTGTGGAATTGCAGGGAAATTTGCTGCATACGGAGTGCGCACGCATGTAGAAGACCACGTGTATAGTTTAGAATATGCTGTCAATTGGAATACGAGGCTTAAGATTAATCAATGCGTGTTTCAGTTTCTTTTGAGTGTAAATCGTACCGTTGAATCGGTTAAGGTGGAGTAAACGCGGGCTAATCCTTTTCCAATCGTCACGTTTGTTTTATCTGATAAAAGAGAATATTTTTCCGCGATCGCGCGACAAGCGGTTTCGATCGGCCATTTACGAAAATTCGTGCAAACCGCAATTCTTGTCACTTTTAAATGCGACGTCCGGCCGTGAGATTGCGTCGCAATTCGCATTTGATATTTTACCACGGATTTTATGGATGACCGAATTTGCGTTTATATTTTGAATTTTTGGACAATTCAAAAGCCAAATACTGGCGTGGGCAATCAATGTGTGTACCAATCTTTCGGCTTTTATCACGGCACCCGTGACAGAGCAAATAAAAGGATTGAAACGTTATTCCATTTGGCCGTTACGGAATATGTTTCGCTTGTTATAGCGGAGAATAGATTGCTTACAATCTATATATATAAAGAGGGAATGCAAATATTCTTATTTTCACTTTAATTACTTTTAATAGTTAATTTGCCAAACGTAATTTCGGACGCGGGGCAATTGATTGATCGAGTCCCCTCCCATTTTCCTTGTCAATAAATCGTTAATAAGCCGAAACGTTTATGACTGAAACGCATGAATATTAGAGGCCCGTAAGGAAAGTAGGCCAAAAGCAGGAGCAATAAAATCGCAACGACAGCCGAGACCAATGGTTTTCACTCACGAAACAAAAAAGAGAAGTGCAATTTAAAGACAGATAAGAAACGAACAAATGAAACGTTATAATAACAAGACATTTATCGACCGGTTCGAAGTAGAAGTTCGAAGTAGAAATATTGCTCCCGGTTATTAGCGGCGATTTCGCACGTACGATTCATGTACTCCTTTGAAAACCCTCTCTTTTTCATCTCCTTAGAAATCCCTTCGATTACTAAATTTTAAACTGAGAATGCAGTTCGTTTCCTCCGTTGAAAAGATTAAGCTAGTATTACCTTGTCGTGGAATATAGCGAGTGCGTTGTTTTATTTGAAGGACGCCGATTTAATAATGCAAATTTTGCAAACGCTCAGTATCCAGTATCCAGTTTCTCATAAGCCGCCATTCGCATGAAATATAATACTTGTTAGAATACGTGTGTTGGAAAAATAATAGCGGACTTTAATCTGCCGCGTCCCGCTCGCGACGCAATATCAGCGAAATATCGGGGCGCGCGCGGGCGACGATTTTTCCCAAACAATTGAAATATTTTTTCAAAAACTCGACCCGCGGTTTCTCCCTAAAAACACGACACTTGCCAACGCAAATAAAAATATCGAAAGCAAGGGACATGGGGGAAAGGGCAGGCGCGTGTGTGCTGTATTAACGACGTTTACTTTGCCTTCTGTTGCAGGAGAGAATCCAGCTGCCATGCAACACGGCGGTACCACGGCCCCGAGGGCGACCTTTGTCTTTACCGTTGTGATATCACTATCATCGCTCCTAAGGTGACCGTGATGACCCCGGTGCGTTTTGGACCTGCGATCCGAATGGTGCTAATTTTCTCTTTCCCCACGGAGACTCGTGCGCCCGGAACATCCTCTCGAAACGGACGGGAACTTTGGGCATTAGGCCCTCCACCCCTCTCGCGCACGCACGTCACATGCGATCTCGCTGCGAATTACATAGTACGGGTATAGGTATATTCTCACGCGGGACGCAGATACGTCCGTGTGCGCGCGCGGCAACGACGGAGATATCATCCGAATCCGTTTCGATCGGACTTAACTTTTGGACAAGTAAGCTTCGCGCTACGAAGCACCGCGTCTCGGCAGTTTCGTCGCACGGCGAGACGGCGTATATCAGTTTCCACAGAGCATTTCCGAGCATCTCTCCCGAGAAACTTGACTAATCGCTTCCAGCGGCGATCAATGCGGGATTTGCGTGGAGGACGAATAGCGTTCGCGCGCGCTCAGAACGCACGCTGTGAATTTCAGGAAGAGGGATAGAAACTTCGCGTCTCTCCCTCGTATTTGAGCTCTTGGTACTAACGTGTTGACGCTGCATTGTTAATGCGTACGTTATTTACACGTCCGCAATGTTCAAACGCGGATACGTTAATTAAGAGAATTCCGTTCATGTGATATGTAATGCCCGACTATCTATGACATACGTTCGTGGGTGTGCTGGAAGAGAAATAGCCAAGCGATAATTCGATCGATTGCAATCGAAGACGCTCACCTTTTATCGCTTCGTCCGTAAACGAATTTTAAGATTGACGTAGATTCTGTTTGTTACTCGTTTAAGTACCAATTAAATTTCGGGGCACATCGTTTATTGATTTTGCATATCGTTTTTTCGGAGGGTGGAACAACGAAGACCTGCTTATCGATCGAAAGAGACGAATCTCGCGAGGGTAAGTGCGTTATAAAGTTCGAAGATTTGGAATGTATGTATATACTTTTGTATATATATACCTTTATACAATATATATTTGTTGAATTTATATTCTGTCTGTAAACTGTTATGTATTTTTAGAATCGGATTAATTATAAGATTTTCCAAACGACACCGTCCAAGGAATTCGGCACCGACTACCGTGACTATAAATTGGAATTAACTTTGCTTTCAACCGATTTGTATAATTATACAATTACATCTCTCTCTGCCTAGTCCGCGGAGTAATAAAAGTATTGTCACTAAAATTTTGTATAGCTTTGAACTATATAACTCCACGTGTATCTACATATCATCACCCACATTTTCGCTTTGCTTTGTTAAAATACAAATCTTTACACAAAACGAAACTGATCTGTTTACGAAATCAACAAACAATTGACATTTACGTTGTAATTTCGCAAACGAAATTACGCCGCTAATGAAGAATCGCTGAAGCGAAGCATCGATTTTATCGACATAGCGTTATTGTTGCACGATTTTATCTAGACAAAATGTGGAAGCAATATTTTCGAGGCTGGCACTGGCTCAAAGAAATCGACACCTTTGTCGAGCATAAAACTTTGTCGTGTACAAAACGACGATGCATCGCCCGTTGTTCAGTGGTAGTTTTCATGCTCGCGGCGCGAAAAATACGCGATGAACGGGGCCGATGAAGATCTATTCATCGTTCGTCATTCGCTCAAAATACGCTGGACGTTGACGAGCGACAACTAAAATCCGTCAGTTATCCAAAGATTACGTAATTATTGCGGGTGTAATAAATGTTATATTGTGAAAATTTAACATGACCATTTTTCTCTCCCAGTTGTTGAGTATATTTTTATATTTTTGAGTATATTTTATCAGCATGCGAATCGCTCCGGCCGAATAACTCTACAGAAGGATTTATGCTTTTACACTCGTATATAACTGTTACACATTTTATTTTACAATTTTCTTTAGAAAATGCAGTGCGGGATGTACACAATTCTATATACATTAAATTGAAGTAACATTATTATTTATATATAAAATCACTAGAGTTATACGAATTATTAGATTTTGAAACACATTTTTCGTTTATTTCATTTTGTGTTACATCTTGTACGAATGCAAATAACATAATTTATCAGTCACTTGAAAGGCGACAAAATTTTTTCTATACGCATATTACGGAAATAATCTGTGCAATCTTATAAGAACGGATAACTAACTCAATTTATAACATTTTATTGCCACGCGAGTGGCTTTCAATCCACGTCATATCCTCTAAATTATATTTTGAATCGATCAAATTGATTTGCACGAAATACCACTGGAAATTGAGTGAAACAACTGGGGAGGTAGCGTGCGAAGACGTACGCTAAATTCATAAACCTCGTGTGAAATCTAATAGCGTTTGCGTTTCGGTAAGCGCGCAAATAGCGTTTGCATTTTCGAAATTTTACAGCACGATACGGCGGTAAGTATACGATTGCGCGAGGGATGTAATGCAGATTGCCCGGGCGGAAACTGCAGTGTGCAGGGTCGGGACGCGTGGCACCGTAAAAGCGCGACAAGTCGGACAAGGATCGATCGGGCAACAAATTACCGATCGCGCCGATGGAAAATGAACCGTTAAGCAGCCCTACCTGACAATGACGTACGGTTAGTTTGGCGTAAATCAGTAGTTTCCACTCGCGGCAATGCCCCCGTTCGCCGGCTGTAATGTGATAATTTAACAGAGGCATTATTGCACGAGCAGGTGCAAAATATTTCAACGAGGCGCGTGCGGCCGCGCGCGCGATCCGTTACGCAAAAGCCACATCCGCGCGTAACCAGCGCCCGCGATAAATTTAATTATTATTTCGAGCGAGAGGTAGAGCCCCGAATCCCAAAGCGGGTATCGGGATACGCATTGAATCGTAACGACATCCGAGCGTTTCGCGGGCAAAACTTTCCATTCGGTCCCGCGGTTCTTCAGTTTATCGCCGGCTTCTTTCGTCGCCGTTCCGCTATCTCTTAATGGAAGTTTCGCAGACTAAGTCGTCCGTTCTGCTCCCTTGTTTCTGCACGGGCGTTCAGACGGTCTTAAATCCGCGAGAGCCCAATTATGCGAATTAATGTCAAGCGCGCAAACTACGACTGACAGTTTTATAACTACGTCGACGGCGCAAACGTAGATTTTACACGCCAACTATTCGCTGTCGCTCGCCGACAGGCAACACGACCGAATGTCATCAGTTTCGATTGTTTGCTTGTTTTGCGTTTGTTCGCGCGCGGGATTCATTTCCGAAGAATATGAGAGAAAGCTTTTAGCTGCAATATCGCTTCGCAGCGTATATCGTTTAATTCTTAGAAAAAATTTAGCAGCTTAAATCGCCCTTTTGTCTAACAACAATTTTTCTTCAATTTCTCGTTTAGTTATTAATAGTGAAATGATAAATGTTAAATATAACTGTAGTGTTAAGCTTAAAACCAAATGCCTCGCATTAGTTTCCAAACGAGCCCCGAAGATATTGCATCTTATTGAAATAACCGTAAAATAATTATTGAAATAACCGTAATAGACCATGGTCATTTCTATCTATTGGTGATATTTCAACTGTTAAAAGTTATCGTTTAAATAAGTTATACATCGGTAGAAAATATGTAACGATTGAGAAACACTTATTTCAACGATGTCGCATAATTATTTATCAATTATCACGTAGGCTTCATATGCGAACGATATATAATTGGTAGGTTTTGATATCGAGGCAAATTTATACTTATCTGCTTATCTGCACACACCGACTTTTAATAGTCTTCGCTCAGAACAATTCTGCGTTTGGTCCCGCTAATCTCGGGGAGATTATCTCTAATTAAAAGTGGCCCTCCGGAATAAGCATTGTTTCGTTTTTAATATTTTCTCTTTTGTTTTTCCACGCCCGGCCAGGTATGGCCAGCCATTGTCCACTGTGCGACGATTACCGCTCGCGCGAAAGTCTCTGGATAATATCATACGTTGGGGCGTTGTGTATACGTCTGTGCACGAGATTGCGAGCGAAATAATCTACGTGTGTTCGATAATGTAATTCGAAATTAGAAGTTAAGCCGCGGGCAGCTGTATAATTTCTGAACGGTGGGAAGGACGTGCGAAAGTGTGGTGTATGTACGCCGCGTCATGCCGCGTGAATTCGCGCGTGCATGCGCGTGTTCTCCAATATATTCTATCATCATTAATCATATTTCATCGCCATGCATCCATACTAATGTATCCCCACGATAACGGTTAAAGCAAGTCTGTAAGCACATCTGTACGTTATTGGTACTACTATATCATTATTAATGCGATTAAAGCGAACGAACCCATGATGCCCAGTCCATCAGCAAACGCAGAGAAAGAGAGAGAGAGAGAGAGAGAGAGAGAGAGAGAGAGAGAGAGAGAGAGAGAAAAATAGGAAACTCATTCAATGTCGGTATTCACTGTTCATTATTTATAAAGACTCGAACGCAGGATACAATAAAATGTATAGTACTTAATCACAAGTATTTACTCATTCCTCCTTCTCGTCACGGCGATAACGTTTTTCATACAATAATAAAGGAGTATTGTATGCTCCGCGTCCCGGCATTTAAATAGCTAATTGGCTCGAGTTC
Source organism: Vollenhovia emeryi (assembly GCF_000949405.1). Classification (NCBI taxonomy): domain Eukaryota; kingdom Metazoa; phylum Arthropoda; class Insecta; order Hymenoptera; family Formicidae; genus Vollenhovia; species Vollenhovia emeryi. The sequence goes on from NW_011967188.1 coordinate 113,487, forward strand.
TTTCCGTCGTACGCATTAATTCCGTTATGAAGAATTTGATGAACTTTTATTAATTTAAATTATGTCCGAGGGCCCGCGCTATAAAGGGAAGGGAGGGGGAAAAAAAACCCGCCGGGAGAGCATTACTTAGCATCCATTACGAGGAGATATCCCATTAATTCAACTCTATTGCATTCTTTATAGCCACTTTATTCGTCGAAAAGAGAAACTGCCCGACGCAGGCCGAGATGGCCTTTTTAATGAACTTTTAATTGTCATTGGCATGATTACGGGAATCGATACCACGCCGGAACGTGATCTCTCGATATTCATTAATTTTCTCTACATTTAAGTTATTATTCCCGCACCCTCCCGTATCCCCTCTCGCCCCTAAAAAGCAAAACGATTATCCCCTTCGACGTGTTGGTCGAGAAGACTTATTCGAGGGTTTCATGGCGGTCTGGGGAAGCGACACAATGATAAACTCACTGGACGAGTCGAGCCACGATAAAAGCCGCCGGAAGAGGCTTCGCTGGAGTGCCGAGTGCCCGACGAAAAATTGAAAAAAACGAAGCTCGTGCGCGCGCGCGCGCGCGCGAGAGAGAACTGGCAGAAAAAAGAACACCCTCCCTCGCCACCCCATTGCCATACCCCGGGTAGACTGGATGCGTTAAGCGTCGCGGTTTTTAAAAGCTCCCTTTTCAGCAATACACTGTCCTGGAAAAATACTAAATCAGAACGTTGGCACTGACGTTTGCCGTGTGAATGAGAGAAAGAAGGAGAGAGAGATACAAAGTGCGGACAGATGTAAAGTATATTCTCACCGTTGTTGACGTAACGTCGCGCATGAGGGCGTTTCGAATAGGCAAGTTATTTTGTCGCCCGTAATTTCTTTTCGCGCGACGTACCTCTCTCTCTTCCCCTTCTTTACACCGTAGGGATTACATTGCAGGACGTAAGCAATACCCGGTGTTAAAAATATGCATAATAAATCACCGTGAAGAAACAATCGACTTTAAATTCATGGGAAACACGCGGCGAGCTTAAAAATCCATTAAAATACTCTCGAACGGTATCTTTGCAGAAATAAGAGGGCAGCGTAATTGTACGTAAAATAATCACAATTTAGAGACGCGCAGTACCGTTAAACACGCCTCTCGCCCCTTTGTCAACGTTTGCGGCGCGCACTACCCTTGATCAAGGGAAATATCACCGTTGCGATACAGGTATTCCTAAAACAGCGCCGGCGAAACAAACCGCTTTATTTCGGGATAGCTCTCCACCGTGCTGTTGCATACTTCCTCGTGCCTCCATTGTGTCCTACCGCTCGCATGAGCAGCGTTTCTCTTTTTGCGAGGTGGCAGAGCAGAGAAAGACATAAACCCTTTGTCATAATTTCGTGCTGCGGCGGCACGTAGTGGATGCGCGACACGTGGAATCTTCTAGCGCATACCGTCGGTATGAGCTATGTATCATCTCGACGCAGTCAAGTTGCGGATGCTCGAAAAAAGAACGCAGACAGTGCGCAACGCTGTACGGCTAACGCCCATAAAAAATCACGCCGGCCAGACATTTCTGGTTGCGATTGTTCCTGTACCTTTGTACCGCGGCGGGTAGTATTGATGGATTAAGGGGATCCTAAAGCCGCTGGCGAACTCGATCAGTGTCGATAAGAAACGTCAATTATCGACATTTTTTTATTTCAAGTTCTATTGTACTTTAGATGTCACCTCAGACCGGCGTTTTCGGCAGCATGCAGTAAAGAAAACGTTGGATGGCAGCCCGCCGGTATTGCATCCTTAGCGCAAGCTGAATGATAATATTATTAGCTGCACATCGCTCAGACCGACATTTTGGATCGAATTCTAGCATCGTTGACACCATGGCTTTACTGACAACCTGACAGATGTTTGGCAGCGACCTCTCTCGAAAAAGCCTGCTGCTCTTTCTCTTCTTCTAGACTTGGATTTCTGAACTTGCGTTTATTAGAAGTAATGTTTTTTCTAGGCTATTAATTTTAGTTCTAATTACACGATATTGTTCTTATATGTTGTCCCTAGAGTATGCTGGTCTCATTTTGCATATATTTATTGTAGAATTCTTGTATCAAGCAAATATTGTCGTCAAGTGTACCAAATATTAGTAAAAATTTTATTTTTTTTTTCATTTTTGATATAAAGTCGACCAGCATAGTCTAGATTTTACTGCGTATTTTAATTCCGTAAATGAATTTTGCATTTCTGTAATGTCAATTAAAAGATTACTTCTAACAAAGAATGTCGATAAAACAGACGGCTTTAGGATCCCCTTAATAATCTCGTTGCACGTCACGTGTATTAAAAAAAAGAAAACGGACGTTTCATCGAAGATGTCCGCGAACCGGTCGCGAATTCAGACACGCAAAGCGTCGCATCGGAGAGGCGTCTATGAGAACTTGAGGATGATGAGACGGACGACCAACGCAAGAACGGGTTCGCGTTACGTCAGTACGCATCGTGTACAGATACATGGTGTATGCACATACAGGGCTTACGTACAAAGCTAAATGCGTATTGGCAGTCACCACGTTGCCTGTCGGCCTTGTGTACGTACCATTACAATGTATGTGGCTTGGCCGGGTCAACACGCCGACAGAGAACGTCCATTACTTCATCAAACCCCGGCCATCGTCGACAGATCCGTCCACCGCCAATTTGCCAACAATCGCGACACTCAGTCAGTATAAACAGTTTGGCTCTTTGACTATGGTAAGTGGGATAGCTTCCAAGCAGGGAGGACATACGCAGTTCAACACCACGCAAGTGATTTAATTTTAGATAGCGGAGTCCTCTTTTGCTAATTATTTCGTAAAGGGTAACGCGAGTACGCTGCGCATTGCGGTTGACGTAATAATGAAAAAGCCAGGGGATTTTGAGTACAATGCAAGCCATTTTTTTCGAACTTGTAATCTCAACACTAAATCGTAGAAACGGTATCGCGATGTTTCGGTACGAGGATCTATCTATACGTGCAATCAGGCATGGGATATTATTGCAGCTTGCTGATTTGTATCTCTTACAGGATTGAGAGTATGGAAAGACGATGCGGTTGCTGGCACGGACGTCCGGTGTACCTTTGGCTTAATTGTAGCGTTTAATCGCGACGGGCGCGTCCCTCGATTAATTATTTAAACCCCCTTAGGCTAACGTTGAATTAATGGATGCGGTTCCGCAGTGGTACCGCGATATCGATAATTCTGCAATTCCGCGAGACCCCCTATTAGACCATCGAGTCCGTGCCAGGAACACGTGCCTAATATACATAACTCGTTTGTACATCTCTTTACGATTACGCTGTTATTGCCACTGCTATTGACGGCTTGTTTTCTCGGCAAACCTTCTCGACGAAACGGATAGCACAGGATTTAGGTAATCGAGCTGGAATACCGAAGGTCGGATTTTCCGCGAGAATGTTTCTCTTCAAAATCATCTTCAACTGGAACGATAACACGGTTTACTTTTACGGATTTTTTTTTTAATCTTCCGGAATACCACCGTGATTTAAAAATAGCGACGGATATTTTTAACGTCAACTTTTCTTGCTAATGAGATTGAATGAGGACGATTACGACCCTTCGAAATAGTCGATGTCGTTTGCCGTCTTCCAATTTTTACTCCCGTTTAAGTATAAATGGTACGGTAATAACCAAAAATGTTCACGATTTTTAGGGCAGTTTGGAAAAGGTGACGACAGAGCGCAAAATATCGCGACATTACAGAACATTGGCGTCCACGAGCGTGTCCCAGATACTTCAATTATCTGTTCTTGGCGTAGTCAACTTACACAACACGTAGAACTTTTGTCAAATAAACTGCGAAACGGGACAGTATTTTCGACGCAATCAGATTTACATCTGATCAAACGTGAATAATAATCATTTTCTTCGCCAGTAATTAAATAGCAGACAAATAATACGGTTCGACCAGACCTGGCAATAATCAAATTAGAAGAAATTTATTGAAGAAAAATATATTATACAACTGACTGACCGATCACACGGAAAAAGAACTGCTGTTGAATTTAAAATAATAAAGTTGCTTGAATTAAGCGTCAACGTCACGGGCTGCCACAAGCATAAATGATTCACTCAATTGTATTTGCTATGGATTTAATTTTAAGCATGGAACTAAATCTTCAGATATTATTAAGACGACTAAGTATCTGATGTTTCTCGTTCATTAATACTGATGTCGTTTCAACGATTTAAAAAACAAGGAGTTGCTTGAATTACACGTTAACGTCACGGGCTGCTACAAGCATAACTGATTCACTCAATTGTATTTGATTATTCATATAAAAATATCCAGACAAATTATTAAGACAACTATCTGATGTTTCTCATTCAGTAATACTGATGTTGTTTCAATGATTTAATTTCAATTATACTGATCTTGTTGATACATCATTTTTTCCGTGTAGGAATTGACTGTAAGTTATTTTAAGGGTCAATTTTAAAAAGAATCGTGCACGCGTTCGAACATTACACCGGAATATCCGGTAATCAAGGGACAAAGCACTATCATGATTTCCTCGTGGTGTCGGAGATGCAGCGAGTCGGGGCGAGTCGAACTGAGCTGAACGAGCCAATCGTTCTCCTTCCATTTGCAAATTAAACGGTCACGTTCTTGATTTCAATTCTACGGGAGGCGATTCCCCCCCGAGTTTCCAATGTAACTTGTCTTAAACTCGGCGACCAGCCGTTTAATCTTAATCGATCTACCGCCTTATCGCGCGGCCGATGTATATCAACATTTTTCCATTTCCACCGCTGACATCTCCATCGACTTTCCCACCACTTTCGCCTCTATCTCGTTCATCCGCGCCGTCCTTCCTCCCTTTATCCCCGCCGTTCCCTTTCTATTCTACCACTCCCCCGTTATTCCGGCCGTCGATTTCTTTCCGGTCCTTCTCGCCCCGTTTTTCCGTTACCGCTTTCCCGCAGCTCTGGTGCGATTTCTTACAGATTCCGCAACTATTCCCGCTCGAAAGCGGGCGCGTCCCCTTAGCCGCCTCGAAGTCTTATCTTAATGGCTCGCCTTGGCAATCGAAAGTTTAGTTATTATCGCGGGCCGTTGTCGCCCCGCTTCGCGAACTCCACGCTGGATCGCGCGGAAGCATTTTAGGTGGAAGATAGAGACTGTGGAAATTACCGGTTTGACACGTACGCATGATTACGGGCGAGAACTTACAGTCGCGGACGACCGTCGTGCGACTGTAGCTCAGATCATTTCAAGCATGAAGAACGTCATTCTGATTTCTGCGTATAATTCGAAAAACGGTGACGATGTAAACTACGAAACTTTCAATTGATTGTTCCTTCGATTAATCGCGTCGTTATAATTATAAGTTATCTCGTTTACTCCAAGCCTTTATTGGAGACGTTTCAGTGATCTTTCCATCCCGTCATTAACGAGACCAGACCGTACACAATTATAATCGCTTCTCTTGCGAATGTGCGACTCCTTCAGTCTCTCCAAACAGGCGGTAATGAAATGTTTCCAGTGTTACCGCAACGAGAATACCGTAGATATCCGCTAGTACTAATGTCAACTCATTAAGAACGTCTCATTACTAGCGGTAACCGGGTCAATTACTCATAAGTTCACTCCCAGTGCTCAAGACGCCACTATGTGATTCTCAAGATATGCAATATATATTTAATTGCTATTAAGTTTAACGTATTTCTGACAAAAATACACGATATTGTAAGATAAATGGAATTGAAACTATTTTCCCTATTAATAAAGTCCTACAGTCTTTCTTTTAATAAGAGAAGATCGCGTGCGTACTTCGGATAAAACTGTCTTCATTGCGGCACGATAAAGTTTTAGGTTACTGTATCTAAAAAAAAGAACAATGCGGAGGTTACAGTTATCATAAGTTGTAAAACATGAGTATAAAACGCGCAATAAATATTGAGCCTGCTGGTCGCCGCTATGGAAAAATTGATATCGAACGAGTGGGTAATGTACATATATAAAGTCGAGCGATAAAACACGCCTCCGTGTGTTTCTGGGAGTCTCACAAAAAGTCCTTTTAGGTTTCTTTAGCGATCCGTCACCGGGTCCCTTTGATATTTATCGCGAGCCTATAAAATTTCGTGAAAATGTTGCCAAGGGGCGGCAGATTCTCGGTGCACCTCCTAATCAATTATTCGAAAAGAGATATGAGCGAATTTTTGAAGGCGAGGCACTCACGGAGCCATGGCGCGACGAGGCGCAGCAACGGGTATGTATTTATAATATGGGAAACTATGGGAAATCGATACTTGATCATTTATTGAAAATAAAACGCTAAGAAACTGAAAGTTTGTGCGTAGGGCCCGATACTGTATCAATTAAGATTTAAACTTTAATTAAATCCCTGTCAGAGGGATTTATACCGTCCCTTGGAGAGAATATCGTTTAATAAAGTTTAATTATAATTTTTTTTAATGTGCGCGCGGCTAGCGCTGATGCGCTGATCTAACCAAAACTGTTCGGTTCATCAGTTGTGCTTGAAAATCAAATTTTTTACTTCCAACGTTAATTGCATTAATACAATTTGCTTATCGCGTGGTTTTTAATAAGAACGCCACAGGGAGAAGGGACGAAATCTTTGTGGCTTTGGTATACGTCGAGTAAGTTTCCGATGTATGTATTTCAGATAAAAGATGAGAAGAGGAAGATTGGCGGTCACATGCTACCGACATCTCCATCGAAGAAGCACTCGTCGCCCGGAGACTGGTACGGATGCTTTACTAAATCTTCTTACTTCAGTCCGCAGCTGAAAGTAGAAGCGAGAAAAAAGACGCCGGTTCCACCTAATATGAAGATCAAGCCCAATCCGCTTGGTGGCCCAGGATACGCGGATATTTGCTTGAGTCCTTATCCATCGTACTCCCACGAGCCTTACGATCGCATCGGAAGAGTTGGTAAAAGTAAGTGCATCTCCGTCATGCCACCTCCGATCTGATCTCCACTTCCTCGAACAACTCTCGATAAACTCGAATGCATAATTCTTAGTAAAAATGCTAAAATTTTTTAGCCTTACATTGGAGGTAGATGCCTTTAAGATGGCTGCAAAAAAGCTAAATGTTCTTACATTTTCTCATATTGGAAACAGAGCGAAGTCTTGCTCATTCGTAACTGGCGATAAAGATTTATGTTAGAACGAGTTTACTTCGATGTTGAGTTGAATATAATGAGAACAGAAGTCACATGTATTCGCGCTGTTGCTCGAGCGAATTTCTTTCTCCATTTTCGCACTTTATTGCATACATTATAAGGCACTCTGGAATCTATAATTCTTTCACGAAATATTTTGCAGATTGTATCGAAAAACTTGATAAATCCGGCCGTACACATCGCGTTTTCATTCTGACCATTTCTCGTTTCTTCTTTATTATTTGTGCAATTTCCAAGTTGCGACTAATGCGATTCTCTCTCTTAGAGAATTATATAAATTAAATATTTATATTTTTAACTGAAAAAATTATTTTTGGATAATATATGTATATGCATATAAAAAACCAGCAGCGAATACCACTAGCGTGTATATTGATAACAATATAAAATTTTTCTGTCAATTTTTACACAGCCAATAAAATTGCCAATTAAAAGTATGTTATAAAATTTCTATTGTTTTTTAAACTTTTCTTTAATTATCTTACACATATACGTGTATAATGTACGTACATACATATATAACATAACGTGAGAATTCCCCCAATTAAAGTAAAAAAGTAATAATGAGAGAATGGGGAACATATATAAAGGTACATTTTACAAGGCAGCACGTAATTAATTATAGTTTTAGCATAAAAAAAAGAATTACGCTGGCTTCTAAGGGAAACACATTTTTAACGTTTACATAAAACCTTGAAAAAAAAACGTTTGGCAACAATTACATAAAATCTCAATTGGAGTATCATAAATGTTTGAAATTCTTCTCATAATCTTAGAAGTCCATCGCGTTAAAAACTTCTATAGATTCTCTGTAGACGTGGCAATTTCTCTCAATTTACTCTTATGTACAAAGATTTTTACAGGAGATTTTTAATAAATTTAACTGCGTAAATTACATGCGTATTAAATTTCCGACAGTTTCATGCGTTTAGTAAAATTCGTTTTTCCAACTGTCGCTTACGGTTTTTCCTTTTTGTTAAATTTATATTCTAAGTGTAAATCATTACTTTGGCGAAACAGAAGTGGTGTCTGAAGGCCGATTCTTGACGACTAGTACGCCGTTGGATTATTTCCCTCCAAATCCTTACGAGGATGAGGAACCAGGGCCCACTTATGTCCGTCCGGTCGAGATTGCAAGGAAGACACTCGGTACGGCGCGATTCTACGTCCCTTTCCCCAAGAAACCCGGCGGAAGTCACGATGGTTGCTTCAGCAAGTTTCCAGAGTACACGGGCGATCCTTATGTTAAAGCTAAGGCTAAAGCTGCCGTTGAGTCCAAGTTTATAAGCGGCGGACCATTTCTACGTTCGAAATATACGAACAGTATTATCGCGCAGATAACGAAAATATCGTGCAACGCTCGCAATTATTCGGAATATCGAGAACGCGCGTATCCTGTGCATTGAGAAAATCTTTTTAATTGCATGGAAATTGAATTCTCAAACTTCTCTTTTTTTTCACTATTAGGAAGAAACCTCCTTCCGTAATTATCAGTCATACTAAAATTAATTAAAAATAATTAGATTTGACGTTTCTCCCTCTTATCTTTTATTCCGGATACTTTATATGCAGCCGTTGCGCTTGTACAATGTCGTTTAAGTAAATTACTTGTGAGGAAATTAAGAATTAGAAAGAGCGAATCAAACAGTTACCATACTGAAACTGTGCATATTCATTAAAGTCCATTTAAAAACTTCAAATTGATAAACTAGATTTCGACCTAATTTAATCCTAAATCCTGTGGAACTTACAGAAGGCTTTGGAATGTATTTCTATTTTATCGCGTCCGCAATGCATGCGATTTCGTACTGGCGAAGCCATCACCTTCCGCTATCGCGCTTCCGTCCCTACCATGTTGAGCCGACAAATCGCTTTTCAGCAATGGCCAGTGGCCAAGTACAGCTGCAACAACATTCGAACGGTAGCCGAGCCCTTTCAAAGCGAATCACCCTGACACGTTCGATCTTACGGCTCTAATGAAATTCTAACGAATGTTGCACCGCCATCGGAGCCGTAAGAGTTCACTCTCGGCGATCGCCATTAAATATTTCCGACGAGTATCATGTATTCCGCACGACAAGACCATTAGGCCGACAGCAGGTGGAAGCCGCAGAAAAGACTGGCAGGAACAAGGGATGCACTTCGTATTTGACTAGGAATAAGCAAGGGAGTGTAATTAACGGGATCTTTTTTACGTGTAATTAAAAAAGCACTTTTTCTTATCAGGATAATGCTAACATTTGATCAAACTCGACCGAATCGACATGTATAATATTAGGCGCTAAAGGGATACAGCTCTTGAATCGTGAGTGTATCTTTTACCAAGCCGTCAGCGTGCAAAGAACGGTCTTACTACAGGAGAAGAGCCATCGCGTGCAACAAGTTTTAGAAGTTTATTATTTCATGTAAAAGTCAGAATATATAAAGGACGTTTCGATTATAGCTTACGATACATGTTTCCGCAATAAAGACAAGACAGAAGGTGAATTTTTCTGGCACAAATGAACTTAGTATCTTACGTTAGTGTCTTGCGCAAAGTCTCGCGCGCCGCCACGTCAGGAGGTGCTATGTATAGAAATGCAATAAGCGTTTCCGCCTCTGAAAAATTTTCTCCTGGAGCACGTGGCAGACAAGAAATGGCAGCGGGTGGGTATGATTCCACGAGATTTATTCCGCGGTTGAAGCCGACCATTTCTCCGTGCCGTGTCGTTGCGCCGGTATTAAACATTCCAGGCATTGCGATGCCTCTCCAATACTCACTGGTCCACGTAGAAACGTAGGAGCATTGTACAAGACTCGGCTCGAAGCAGTTGTACAACTACATCCACGCGATATACACCTCGATATGTATTTGTGTATGTGTGTGTGTATATATATATATAATATTTATATACACACATACACACACACATCATATGTACACTTCATGTTCGTCGTCATGGCCTACACGATTTTTGAGACATTTGGGACAGTCTAAGAAAAAAGGTTGTAGAGAAGACATTTCTCTGTTTTACACGCAAGCTACAACTTGCAACCTAAATCAATTGAAAATCTTTTTTTAGTGAAAAATTCGAGAGCATTTTTAAAACAATATGATTTGTTTCATAATGAAGTACATAAGAAAAATTTAATGCATTACTGTAAATGTTATTTGTATTGATATTTAATGTTAAATTTGCAGCGCTTAAAACAAATACAAAAACATGACGCCAATTAATAGTACTCAAGATTCTCGAAGAAGAATAAATTACATATTATGCAACTTTGAATCTAAATAATGTAATAACTGTTACACTTATTGTTAGTAATATTATATATAACATCTTGAAAAGAGCACAACTTTGTATTGCGGAGAAAGGCACGCAATTTGAATATTTGCTAATAAAAGTTATAATCCTTCTTTATTGTTATAAAGAAAAGTAATATTTTAGTGCATTCATGCAGTTAAATTCATCTTAATGTTTCTAAAATATTACTTTAAAAAATGATACTGAAAAGTTAAAGTGATCTTGATTTTCTTGAAAAATTTTTTTCAATTTTTTTATACTGCAAGTTATAACTGAAACAAATAGATATTTTTTACAATTTTTTTTTTAATTGTCGCAAAAATTGTGCGGATCGTTACAATTCTATATATAGACATATATATACATATATATGTGTGTATGTGTGTGTGTGTGTGGTATGTGTGTATTGCATATATCAACACGTACCCGTTTACGAAATAGCAGAAGAAACGTCGGAAAACGAGGGGCAGTATTTTAATGAAGCAAGATATGTGGCTTATATTCGTAAATGTAGACTTCAATTTGAAACCGTTATGATAATAAGAAGGTAATAAGTAATCAATCAATAATAATTAATCAATATGAAATCAAATATGTAATTTTTCAAATGCATACCATATTTTGACGCGATACATTTTACTCACAATTTGAATTACATTAATTACACCAATATTACTTCGAGATTTATAAGGATTGCAGGAAACATCCGTTTTTGCTATTATCCTCGGTAATTACTTTCTCATGAAAATAACTGCAAGATTCCACAAAGTATTCGACAGCTTTTTAATTAGCAGGCACAGATTGCAGATTGCAACAAAATGCGCGTATCAGCATTCATCGGGGGCTTCATTTAATCATTATCGGAAGCGGATAATTATGCCGCCGTCGTTCGGTTATGTATAAGGCCTTATCATTAAGAGGTCAACGAGATTAAAACGATACTCTTCTTTCTGCGCACGAAGCCTGGCAGACATCTTTATCTCGGTGTCCGCTGAGGAAAAACGGGAAACGTGATTTGATTTAGTGTAGAGAAAAGTCGTGGCACAATTCGCACACCGTGATTCTTATTTCTACACGGGATTCTACATGGAATCACATATATCTATATTTCTACACACATATATAAACTCGGAAAAATTATATGCTATATCGAATGCACTGTAAATAACGTGGCCGTAGCCGCTCCTAAGATTTATCTTCATATGATTTCAACGCTTCGATGTCCGATAATTAAAGAGCGGCGATCATACAATAGATATTCATATTTTAAACCACAGCGAGCCTTTGTTAAAGAGTACGGTCACCGAATTTTCATACATTAATATAAAATATACAGAGTTACAAATTTTCGCTACGCGTGTATCCAGGAGGTATTTCATATGGAGATTTTGTCATGGCAATATGCTAATACGAATAAATTGGTCTACAAGGGACGATTTTGCAGACGATCGTAGAAGGAATCGCCGTATTTATGCCAATTGATATTTTACTCTTGTAATAATTAGATGCGACGCATCTAATGCGAGACGTTCATATTATTTTTATCCCTTTGCGATAATTTGCGACTCTTAGCGTTCTCATATCTGATTTCCCATTTATTGATTGAGATATGGTAGATGAGACGGCATGGTACCAAGAGACGTGGAAAAGTAATAAACTACAAAAAAGAAAAGAAAAAGATACTAAAGGTATGCGCAAAGAGAGAAATCGACGATGGAGTTCGACGACAATTCTGTAATGGGTAAAAACGGGGAGAAACGGCGAAAAAAGGGTAAGAATAAGGAGAAGGGCTGCCGCGATAGTCGGCCGAGGAACGGTTCGGTTTTGCCGGCTTGGTAAAGAGACGAAGAAGGGAACCACGCACGGAATGAAGGAGATAGAATGCATACCTGCGCACGGATGTTTGGGCGAGGAGGAGGATGCCGAAGAGATGGGAAGCTTTAGGAATGGAAGTAGGGAGGAAGGCACGGCCGTATGCGAGTGAGCTTTCAGCGCGAAAGCTGCCGTAAAGCCGGCCGTTTCAACGAATGTTAGGAATATCTATCTCCACGAGCTAAATCCAGCATACACATTGTAAGAATAGGTTGAATAGGGATCGCTGGGTGGGTCTAAAGAATATCGAATACCGCGTGCTACATATTCCTCCGACGCGCGCTGATCTTGAGAGCAGAGGAGCAATTTCTCTCTTCTCTCCCCCCCCCATCTCTCCCTCTCTCTCTCTTTCTCTCATCCGTTTATATAATATCGCCTTGCTGCACTTTCGAACTTCTGATCCACCCACGCGGATCCGGGGTTCGGTATCGCCGAATCGGTGTCGTGTCTTTTCGAAGTCAAAAGCCTAGGTGAGAAGCGGTTTTATCGCGCGTTTGATGGGACCCATTGAAAGCGGATACCACCGTTCGACGACCGATCGACCTGCGAGACCGATACGGCTCCATGCTTTTATCGTGGAGCTTGTCGCGAAGACGATCTTTAGCACCTGCGTCTCTCGTTTTGCTCTTCCCACGAGGTTTATTATTTAGATACGTTTATTACTTGGATCACGTTGATGGTAGGGAATGCACGAAGAACGAAAGGAATACGCAAGCACGAGATTACGCGTTACGATTAGGCTTCGGTGCGACTGCGTGACCGATCGTCTGTTACTGACACGTCTATCATTCGTTCTCAATTCTTGCACCGGCGTATTTTCAATTTATGAAGGAAGTTTAGACAGCTGTCTTATACCTGCGCTACAAAACAAAGTGTGAACTCATCGATCTCCTTGCATAGACGTTCGACCTGCCGCGATGCGCGATTAGGAAGTTTGCAAGCGAGCCTGCTCGAAATTTCGACGATAGTCACGGTGGGCACGTCAGCCGTAAATCGTCGTTACCGAAATTGGAACGCGTTTTCACGCGGTCACAGAACGGGACAAAGTGGGTTAGATGGCAAAGCCTCTCTGTTCCTCTCGATACAACGATATCCTACCAGAGTACGAAAAAGTTTATTATACACACACATACGCGTACACATACATATTACATATGTGTGTACGTATTGCTGCTCCGTGCTTTATATGCCTTTAATCTCCCGTTTCTTTATCGCCGAAAGCCGCGAATTAATACATTAATTTCTCGATGACGTTATTGCGCAGCCTTTCTCCTCTATCGACGAACGAATCACTGTCACTGTCGGACTTGAATTCAAAAACGAGTTAAATTGGAGTTGGACGTGTGACACGGTGCCTTGTCAAGGGAATGGCAATCTATATGCGGAAATATTGCATTTGGGTTTTATTCGGCGTTACCATGTGTCTCTATTCTTTTGACGCATTAAATTCCACAATAAAATCTTTTTTCATAATTTAACTCTTGCGTTGAATTTCAAAAGTGAATATTTTCAATGACTCTACAAAGAAATAATTCTTCTATATTTTTTATTCATTATTCTACTACACACATACACACACACACACACACACACACAATATTTTGATTGTTTTAAGGCTAATTAAAAGCTCGTTTAAGACAAGTGGACTCTTTCATTTTTTAATAACATTGTGATTAAGTTTGATAGACGTAGCTTTTCAATTCCCAGGAAATTTATGTCTCTACGATATCCGATAAGCAGCAAAAAAATTGTTATGCAAAAAGAAATAATTTGATATGCCTTATATATTGAAGATCTAAGAGCCTGGAAATAGAATGGAAAGTGGAACGATTGTGCATTATGTTTCCGCTGTCGTCTTTATGGGAAGACAGAAGGCATTAAACGATTGCATAAAGTAATAAGATATTACTTTCCATTTGTATTTTTATATTTTCTACAATTACGCACACAATTGCGGCGAAGAAAATGATCCGGGAGAACAATTTATCTTTGATTGCTGTATCGTGGTATCATTTTTCTAGAAGATTAAGTTCGCTATTAGATTGAGAAGTAACGTAGACTTCATATACATCCATCTTCTAGAGAAATTTTCTAATTGCTTCATTATAAAAAGCCAACGGTGTGTCTGTGGAGTCAAAGAATATTGTGGGTTTTACGCCACGGAAAGAAGAAACGAAGAATTCAGCGAACGCGTTATTGATCAAGTAACATCTATCGCGGTGGAGGGGCAGGGGGAACGAATCACATGGACTGAAAGTAATTACGGCTATGGACTGTCACGCAAAAATGTTCCGCGAATCGTACGGATGTCGTAAGCTTTCAGAGTTTTCCCGCATTTCGACTCTGCTCTCTTGAATTCCCCTTCGAGTCAGACGAATGAAATTAAGTTTCCGGTATCGTTCAAGCTTAAACGAGCTGTGGATTTTCCGCGCGTTAGTTCTTCTCACTCCAGCAAGTAACATGTAGTAGAATTGTTCCTGAGAGATTCTGACTTTAGCGTTATTTGAATATAACTTTATATTAAATGGGATTATATTTCATTGAAAAATATTCTTACTGTCAAAATTACAAATGTTATTACAACGAAATGCATTCCCGAACGCGTGTATCGTTTATTCTCTCATACTCGCAAATTGTACTTCGCATGAATAATACAATTTTAGTTATTATTATTTACTTGCCGACATTAAATGGTAGCAAAAACTTTTCTGCGTTATTTTCTCTAACAGGCGTTTCCCCTTCTCCCTCGTGACAATGAATTCAATTGTCTAAAAGACTTTTCCTTAGCTTAAACGAATCGTAGATTTACTCTACTTGTCCGCCCATTCGCGCAGCTCGTCTCCTTCTATCTTCTTAATCGGCCAAGTTGACAGTGACAAAGTATTATTACTGATTCTAACGCAGTGCAGATGAATATCGCTTCGTTATACGTAGTAAGGACAAATTAAAGCTCTTACATTATATCTGCGATATTTTATATACCTAATCTCTTATAATTATTTCATACCAGACGATAGGATTCCACTACTAGCTGTGTTATGGAAATCTCTAAGCGAGTGCAATCTTCTGTTTATCTCGGTCGCCTAGCAATGAATTAATGAGTGGTTCGTGGTAAGAGCAATCGGATAATAACTGCAGAAATTAATAAACCAAACATATTTTCGTCCCGTAATCCACTTATCTGCACATTTCTATATTTCCCACGAGGAAAATCCGGACTTTAATTACTTAGCGGAATCCTTCTCCACATCGCACCCTTCGTATTATTTCGCCACGCAATCACGTTCAATGTAATTTACTGATAAGTATATAAAAAATCATGTAGCTCGAAAATTGATGCTCTACCGATAGGAACACGTGCAATTCCTTCTCCCGCATTTTATAGATTGCTCTCGTAGTACCGTGAATGAATGCTGTTTTTTACGTCAGTCTTGCATTTCAATGAAATCTGACAATGCGAGTTTACTCAAATTTTAATTTGGCTACAAAACCCGAACTTTAATTACTAGCGAAATCCTTCTCCACATTGAGCTCTTTGCATTTTTTCGCTATGCAATCACACTCAGTATATCTCACTGGCTGTCATAAAAAAAATGTAGGTTGAAAATCGATGCTTCATAGACAGGAATGTACACAATTTCGTCTTCTTCTCTCGCCTTTTATGGATTACTTTCGTGAATTTAAATGAACCGTGAATTTAAATGAATCGGGACACATAGTAGTGCCTCGCACCAAGTGTATGTATCTGCGAAGTGACGCAGCTGTGTACCTTTATCGAAGCATCGAGTGGAGTGAAGGCACGATAGTAATATCTAAAAATGACTAAGCGGATAAAATTTTCAATAGCTAATCCTTTTTTATTCTTTTTGATTATGTTTTCTATTTCATTGTCGGAATATACACGATTGTCCCTATCTTGGAATATTTTTTGAAAACGTACACCAGAACACTCTCTCCCCTCCCCCATACATACATTACGAAATTAATACAAATATCACAATTATACAGTTACATTAGAACTGATTAAAATTGTCTACTTGTTTTCACAATACGTTGTTACGTCAGTCTTTCGATGATATCCGAAAGCATAATACGACTGCTGATTGAATAGTAAACGTGACTTTTGACAGAGCAATTATTACATTAATGGCATTCGCGTTAGGATTAGAATTTCCAGCTACACGTACCTAATGATGTAGTTTAAGCCTGCAGCCGATTCTGCCATCAGATACTCTCGAGGTATACAATGCAATATGCCTTGTATCCCTAATCCTTGGAATCGGACCTGTTCGTTGAATCTGGCACGTACGGTAGTTGGCACATAATTCGCTATTTGCGAGTGTCACGCGAACAAATTGTCTAGCGCAGTTGTGGAAAAATCACTTATGGATTCTTGAAAATTGCACTTGTAACACATTGTAAAATATCGCGCAGTGTAGCAACTAGCGCGGCTACAAACGTAATTACATGAAGTGTCAAAAAGTATATTATTCTCGACGCCGATTTTAATATGTACTTTCATTTTTCTAGTACCGCTATTTACAACTGAATTTTTCTGATAGACATTGTCAGTCAAATATAACATACACCAAAACGCTATTCTTGTTTTGTGCGAGATATTTGCAAATATATCTATTGACATATTTCTGTGCACAACATGTTCGCCGGTTCGCCGTATGCCACTCGGAAAGCTGAAGTGGAATTTTCGTTTCTGAAATTGGAGTTTGAACATGGAGATATTAAAAATAACCAAGGTGTAAACTGGGAACTGAAATGCGATCGATATGAATTTAATTAAAATCCAGTCACTCGAAGTTTACCGTACTTTGTTCCGCATGGAACGTTTCAATATACACGCAGATATATCTCCGTGCCAGCTTGGCCAAGCATGACGATATGTGTGCCGATATATCCATTTATCGCTCACAGTTATGAATGTTCCACGCGCGGATGTATGAAGATAACGAAAGGCTTGATAGCTGCGGCAATCCGTCTAATTTTATGGAATCTGGTGACGCACCGATTAAATCTGTCTTGGTGAACGTCGCTTGTAAAGGATTATAATTCGTTGCTGAAATACTATTATATTCTTTATCTCAGCAAATCGCTAACCGGTTGTTCTACATTTCAGAAAATTTATTTAAAACTATTATGTTTTGAAAAAAGAACAAAACAAATACCTCATGGTTATGCGCTAGATTGACAAAAATGTTTTATTTTCTTATTCCATGCGTGAAAACTTCACGCTTGGAGAAAGTACGGCGTTGAAAAATACGAAACATTTATTTTTTTTACACTGTAGTTATACAGCTTCGTCGTGAAATACGTAATGTTGTAATTTTTAAAAGAAATATTTCCTTGCGGTTGGAGAATCTTTTTTTTTCGTGGAATAAAATAGTACCCTTTAATTTGAGAAAGTTACTGCTTCTCGTATTTTATAAGGTAACTTGAGATACACTTGAGACACAAAAGCTTACGTGACTGAACTGCAACTCATTAGTATTCTGTTTAAATGATTAAGGCTTAAAAACCTTTCTGAAATTGTTCCGTTATCTACAATTTTACAAAAACTAATGTCGGTATTTTTGTTAATCTTTTCAAATGTTGTTTTTTAATATTTAAAGACACATATAAATGGTTTCTCATTTCCAAGCACGTTTACTTTGTAAAGTACTGTTAATTATAAATATTGAATTGCTAGTAACATTAATATAATTCTCTCCGTGACGCTTTTATTTTCGATTCATATTGCATCGCATTTATATGAAGTTGCAGATTTTAACGATTTAAACAATTTCTTGTGTAGCTGTTCTTTGAAAAGTACTCTTTTATACATTCCATATTATAATATTAATCCTTCGAAGTTATTAAGCGCTGTGTAAATTGTAATAAAAGCGTTTGTTTGCAGATTTTACTTGCATTCTAATACGAGTAACTGTACTAGAATTTCTACAATAAAAGATATTTTTCATAAACAAAATATTCATATTTTATGAAACTAAGATTATAGTTATTGAGATTGCATTTTATATCTTTCTATCTATTTTCATTAAAGAGCAGAAATTGTACTATTTACAAAACTTATTGTATATATGTTGCATTAAAAATGTCTATTTGATCGAAGCTGTTTATATAGTACCTAATTTTCAAGAGCAATACAAATGTGTGTTGTTTAAAAAAAGTTGCACATAAGGGCCGACGATTACATAATAAATTAAATCAAAGTTTAAAATCCACGTAAACAACATAAGTATTTATCTCGTAAAATAACGGTATATTTACGAGCTCGACTCTGCCTCTCGAGGCAGCGAATAATTTTATCTTATTCGCCCATATTTCGTCTATTGAATAATTTATCGGTTGCAGGAATACGCGCACGTATAAAATACATGAAATGGTTTTGTTTGAAGGATACATCCTGTCCGAAAAATTAAAGATTAATGTATTTTTTTAATTTTCGTAAAATCTAATTTAACGTTTGTACATTTTTGTGATAGATCTTGAGTGAAAAATGATATAATAAATATTTGGTAGTCTCAAATACCCATCAAATAAATATTAATAAAAAATATATTTTTGTGCTTATTTGTTATTCTATTTAAAAAAGAATTTAAAAAATCATTCCCGGGAAAACACAAAAAGAAGAAACGGTTTTGCTTTTGTCAAATTAATCAAATCAATTTTGGGCACGTATACGTTAACGGTCGATAAACGAGATTTTGCAACATGCAAAGGTGCAAGATCGGTTTAATGGCTTGTAGTCGGCCACCGCATTGCCTGACGCAGTTTGCTGTGTTAGTAGGCCGCCCCCGCCTTCATTTTGCTTGAGGAGACAAATGGTGCTCGGCAATCTTGTTCAGCAAACGTCATACGCAAAGAAAATTTTATTTACAGAGTAATTCTTTATATTCGTACTCGCAATTTTAAAAAATAACTTCCACGCCGTTGCTGGTTCTCTTTCACGTTCCTTTTCGCAGTTTTGACTGGCGCGATATTCTACGTTATTAAAAAAGAAAATTACCAAATACAGCATGACAAGCGTGACAATAAACAATGCGGAGGGATGAATAGAAACAATTACGAAGGATAGTTAGCTCGCGGTTTGTGGCCGGGTCATGGTGATCTGCAAAGATGCAAGGCTGCACGGAGTACGGCTTAATAGCGAGTAGCTGGCTCGTTTCGAGTTCGTAGTCGTGGAAGGCCAATCCTGACTACGGTACCAAACTTGGTCTAGGATTTAGCCTCGGGAGATAAGTGGTCCTTGTCGGGTTCACAAGGTAGAGCCGCGCGTAGTTGCCCGGCAGGGTCATCGCCAGGAACACACCGGTGCTTCGCTCAAACTCAAACTATCGCCCGGGCAAATCGGTTGCACGGCCGACACCAACCATCCTCCTCTCGTTCGCCATCGGGCTGTCGTTTCCCCTTGCCTCCCACCTCATTACACTTCCGGGTCTAAATGGGGCGACGCATTACGCCGGCTTACCTATCATCGTTCCTACCTACGATATCCGCAGTTCTGATACCGCCCGAAAATTGACCCGATCCCGTTCATTCATAGATCCGTTCATCCGGTCATACTATCTCGAAACCGAGTCTCTAAACAGCGGTCAATTAAATGAGCGTTTAATTCGAAACGGTCATTAAACTGATGTGGAATATTATCATAGATGAATAATTATCGTAAACTTTTTCATATTATATGTATGTTTATTTCATGGCATCGTCCATATTATTTTTGTTAGACAATTGATGTATTATTCATAAGTTTCAGTTAACTTCGTTAACTCTAATTACTTATTTATTATTTATTGACAAACGTTTCAATTTTTAAGAAAAGATTTCATATAAATTTTCAGTGACGTAACTTTTTGAAAAAAATATTAAAAATGCTCTATTGCATGCTCTTCTTTCTTTTAAATATTCTATCTATAAAAATATTCTAAGTACTCTTGAAATATAGTACAACATATAGGAAAAGTTGTAAACCAATTGGTTTAGTAGTTTTCCTTATAAAAATTCGCCAAAAATCTCCGTACTTTAGGCCCTGTCACACGCAAGACCCCTCAAGTATAAATAAGTATAGATTTTGTTTAAATATAGATAATATTTTATCCTTTTAAATCTGTAATTTTAGTAAGATCATAGCATAATCTATTTTAAACACTTTAGATCAATTACAATATTATGAATAAGAGAAAGAGATAGAAAGCGGATGTAACAAATAAATGCAACGTTACTTTACGTAACTTGCTTTAATAATTATTCATGTTTCTAGCAACCTGAGAATTCCGAACATATTTTGCGTTGCTTGCTGACGTACGCTAACCAAAGCAAATCTTTGTCTTTAAACAAGTTCAACTTGTACTCTTGCGAGCGCTCGCAAGTGAGTCGAAGCCACTGATTGACCGTATGGTGACCGCGGAATAGAAATTCTGACAACGGCAACAGAAACGGCTGTTGCGGTCTATCGATATTCTCTGGAGATATACAGGATGTCCCATTATCAGCAATACATTCGGATAACCGAGAAATAATAGAAATGTTTCAAAAAATGTTTTGGACAATTTCAAGGAGAACATCACATATTTTTATTCTTTATAGTTTATTTTAAAATTTAAACTTTTCATATTTTATACATATATCCTGAGTTATATCTTGATTTTGAACTTATTTGAGATTTAACTTATATCAAATATGAAATATCTTTTAAAATAGCAATTTTTTAAATATTACTTTAATACTGTTATATGTCTAGAATATAACAAATTAAATAAAAACCAAAGAAGCTGTGTTAAAAATGTTCAACTTATTTAATATATATTGTACATTACAAAATGGGACATCCTGTACGGCTAATTGTAAGTGAAAACACAAAACATTATTAGTACATATTAAACGGTATTCGTTAATAATTCAATTCGCCCAACAGGGGTGTTATTAATCTGTACTCATCGAATTATCGCGTTAACAATCTAACCAATTAATTATTGATATAATATTAAAATCGGTGAATATTATAACAGATTAACACTTAATGATATATTAATGTATGTACCCGACCGCATCAATTACATATATTAATTGCATTATTTAATTCTATTAAATCGTTTAACTGCATTGTGATATTAAATTTGCATTCTCTTTCTCTTTCTTTCTTCATCTCTCTTTACTTGAATCTATTTGTTTGTCAGAATAATCTCCAACAGCGTAACGCTATAATATTGCTGAATAGACAGATAATTTGGCTATCAATAATGCTGACATATTGTTCAAAAATTAAAGAGCATCGTAATATAATTGCAGTATTACAACTGTTTGGTCAAACATAATCGAACGATCGAAGCAACAATAATACAAGCAATCCGATAATATTGAAATCAACTATGTTTTATTTCTGAAAAATTCCGTTTTCCACTAATATTTATTATCTGTATTATTTTGAAACTAGTTACAGAATAAAGTTTTATTTGTAGCTTAATATGTAGGTACTCAGTCTTCGGAACTCGAATAGAAGTTTGCTGGCTACTTCGGTGCTTCTCCTACAAAGAAACTATTTCGTACTCTCTTCCTTTGCATCTCAATTGTCAAAACTATTTCCTCATGGCGAGAGTGCGTGCCTTCAAGCAGAAGCACAAAAGAAAATATACAAAGTTTTTGCAGGAGGGGAACTAACAATAAGTTGTATACTTGAAAATGCGGTATCTACCTGATGTAATAACGGCTATACCTATTGGTTGATTTTACGGTAACTTATTTTCCTATTCGAACGTTAACTAATGCCCTTCCATCTGTATTTTCCGGTTGTTTGCTCTGTAAATCTACTGTGCATTGTGGAAATCGAAGAAGACTTTGCAAACATTCCTCGTGGAACGCGACTAACAGTATAATTTGTTAAGGTACAACAACGTCGTGATGACAAAATAGAATTGTATAAACGTACATTTTCTTAAGTTTCTATGCAGATACTGTAAGCAGTGGAAACTTTTTGTCTTACTTTATTTCTTTTTTTTCAATTATAATGTTTAATTTAATTAATTTCAGTTTCTCGACAATAAAGATGTATAAATAATAAACGACCCCGAAATTATTAGTAAAACATTTTCCACATTGTTTCAGGTATCTATGTATACTAGGCATCACTGATGCTTTTCCATATGAATTTAGGCACGTATAGAACACATATACATTTTCCATGTATATACACATATGCAAATGTACAAATGCGTTGATTGTGCACAAATTCATACGGAAAGGCACCAATGATGTCCAATACATTTCACCCTAAGAAACATGGTAAGCGAAAAGGTGAAATATCACCCTCATGTATTCTACACAGAGTTGACTTTAATTAATATTCACTAGTTCAAAATACATTTATGCATTCAACCGGCATTATGAGAAATGGAAATATTTTCACGCAAACGTAATCTGTGCCACCGTCATGAGTAAATATTTATTTTCGTAATTGTTAGTGTATTACCCGATGTGAACCCACGTTCGGTGTACCATTTATATTTCGAAAAAAACACGACGAAGGGTGAGTGACTGGCCTATAAAATTCCCCACCAGTTAAAGGATAGAACATGTATTTTGTGCAGACAAAAAATTTTTTTCATTGCAGAAGTGACGTTAATTGCAAAACCCCTCTTTTCTGAGAAAAATGGGACAAATTTCTTATCTTCAAAAGAAAGAAAATTATGGGATGTATACAAGATAGCTACACCGGCGAACAACTAAAGACGGGCATTAGTGAGTAAGGAAAAGAATTTCTTTTTATTTCGCGACTATGGAATATAATTGTATCATTTTTACTGTACAGATGTATAATAAAGATTTGTTTATTAAAGGAATTAGATGTGGCGAATGGTACCCCGAGTACCTCGGTCATTATCGCGATGCGCCTCGTTGTTTCAGCGCTTCTCCGAAAACAGCACGCCGGAACTAAACTGAGATAACGACGTGCTTTCGTAGTGCGCGCTTTAGGACGCGGGCGCGATGGAGAGGTTGGACCCTTGGAGTCGCAGCCGTGTACAGAGCTATGCGCCCAGCAAAACTACATTATGATTTAATTAAAATCAAACCTCCCGTCTCACCGTCAAGCAGCGAACGTGCGCGCACCGTTTTGAGATATAAAAGGGTGGATGGTAGCGCTTTTTGTTATGACACTGCACGCTAGCTGGACGCAAAACTGTCGGCCAATTAGCGTATCTTTCCCCCTCTCTCTCTCTTACCAGTTTTGCTGCGACTCAATAAACTTTTCCATTATCAAATTTAATTAAAGCCCCCGTGTTCTATGCGTTCCACATTCATCCCTGACAAACCTTCCTGTAAACGTAATGAATTTAACAAAACGATAATGAAGCCAAGTACATAGAAACGAGCCATCATGCAGAAGCGTTTCTCATAAATTCAAATTGCACTTTAATTGAATCGTATTGAAATTTTTTAAAATCTGACATATGACACTAGTGAAGATTGATATCATAATTCGTAAGACGATAAGAAAATAAAAATGGTTGTCTATGAATAAAGTAGGGCAGGCGAAAGAGTTTAAGAAAACGAGAAAAGCGAATATTGAGACCTCCATTACGTTTATAATATGTTTGTAATATATTTTTAGTTATCTCTCTCCGTAATTTTCACCTATTTTTCCAATGACTGAAATAATGTAATCTTGTGCGCTTCTATTTTGCGATAAAATTTCAATGATAGCGCATCCATATACATTTTAATTAAATTGCTCAGTGTTTTCAAATAAATTTAATAGGCGGTGCTTCCACTGGAGAATTGGAATTATAGCAGAACATCAATTTAATTAAAATATATACACAAATAATGAAGCGTTTTATTATACTGCAAATATTTTATTACACCGTAACAAAACTTTATGTAAAATGTCTTTACTAGCCGCTATTTTTATAAAATGAAAAATTTATAGCAAGCAACTTGCATGTTTGCATCTATCGATACGTAACAATGATTTTGACGAACATCGTCGCGTCACGCTTGTCTCGCAAAAAACCGAGGTATACATGCGAGAGCAGTTTCACGCGTAACTTTGCACGTTTAGGCATCCCATTTGTTTAATTTTTTTTTACCGCGCTCGTATTTTACACGCGTTCCACGCCACGGCCGTCCCGTGCACAGCATCGACTACTTTTTCCTCCCCTCGCACGAAAATTACAGTTTCCACGGAGTTTCGTCGTTAAGTACAGCCTGCACATCCGTGTTATAATGTCGGAGCCCCGTGTCCCTACTGACGAAACTTACGACTCCGGTAATACGTTTTCCATTACCAGTGTCCCCGGTGTGAAATGCTCGATTTACTTTTATCCCATGGCGGAAAAAAAAGGACGGATCACTCTCTGCAACATTTAGTCGGACACAAATCGTTACGACTCTTGCACGCGCAGTTTTATATCTGTATAAATCTGTTTCCAAATAAATTCCATAACTACCTATGCATTTTCGAATTAACCGATTTGAGTATCTACGTAATTTTTAAATAATATCTTTCACAAATAATTCAATGTAATGATGTTAAAATTATTTGTTTACACGGAATATATGTATTGTGTAATTATATTAAAATAAATATTTGAATCCACACAATTCATTATTCCGCGATACAATACTTCTACATGATTTATTATTCCATGACTCGTGTTTCGATAAAAATTAGACAGTGCTCACATTTAGTCGGCGATTTATTGATACGTTCACGTGTGATTATCATGCTTAGGTGTTTTCAGATATAAAATAACCTTCATGAATAAATCTCGAAAAACTAAGATTACTAATAAAAATCAGAAAATACATAATAAGGATGATTGGCAGAGTGCGTTAGATTCAATATCGATCAATGACGATCACTGGTGGTGTATAGTGACAATGATGGTGGAGACAATTGTCGCGAACAGCCGTAACATCTTTCTCTTCAACAAAGCCGTTGAAGAGAAGGAGCAGGCGTGTATTTATACCCTCAGTTATCAGAAAACGATGGACACGGTGAGAACGCTGTCAAAACAGGATCCAGAGAAATGTCCTGCCGTCGAGAGTATCTGTCATTACGCGAACACGGTCTTAAGCGAAAACAATGGTCATCTCTCTGCCTGGCTGACTGCACGGCTCATAAAGTATCTGATCTATCGCACCAAAATCGAGCACATTGAGAGACTCGAGGCACAGGCGGATCTAGACCGCAAAATCGACGAAGAATGTCGGTCAATTCGCAATACTGACGGCTCAAGTAAATGATATATGCCAGTCGTTTTTTATTTCAAGAACATTAAAGATAAGCCTTTAACATTATGATACACTTGTGTCGCAATACGCGGTAATAAATACGTCCTACTGTTTTCTCCTTCTCTGATAAGTTACAGTTAGCACGATATATTGACTATCTTCTTTCTGTTCGCGTGTTCTCTTTGCGGTACAGCTTGCATAATGGTAGTAATTTCATTCACTCAGCCTCTTCTCGAAGCACTACCGAGCCTCGAAGAGCCTACAGCAGCGAGACTGAATACATGTTCAACGGCAAAGTGAATATACACTCACATGTGGATAACGTACCTCTTGATGGACCGAAACTCTACATTGTACTTAGCGGGTTTCACAATCCTGATTTACCAGCGGAATTGTTAAGCATCGGAGTTCCTTTGACCTGCATATTAGAGATTAAGCTTTTCAACGAGCAGTGCGCTGCGTATTACGAAACAGAGGAAAAGGATACAACGGCCCGAGACAAAATGCATTCCTCTGTGGATTATCGCGTCAATGAAACCGAGCTGCTCGAATTTTGGAGGGTTACGCGCCAACGATTTGCTAATTTATCGGTTTATCCGATGTACTCTAATGTAATCATTCTTACCGTTTGCCCATCAGTCTTTCCAGAAACGATTAACGCTACCGGGAAAGAGTCTCTGAAGCGAGACATGTACGATAAAGTACTTCTTACTTTGCATCATTTGTACGATCTTTGTCGACAGCATGCAAAATACCTTAGGAGCATGAGACTGGAGGAAAAAATCGTCGATAAAAGAGACGAGACAATAGATACTAAGATTTACGAGGATACACTAAATGGTATACCGAACGAATACGCCGACGTTCCGCTGATATTGAGCGCGATACTTCTGCAGGTCGAACACAATCTCGCGACATCGTCCGATGGACATTTCCCTGTCGATCACGATACAGGATTTAACGGGGCCGATACGAGGCGCGGGAATACATCAACGACAGCTGAGCGAAGCCCCGTATTCAATATGCAGGATAAGCTGAAACTACTTGATCTTGAGTACGAGCTTACCGATGAATACGTCGACGGTACCAGTCAGTTGTCGCAGCCTTCTGATCTCGAAGTTATACCATATGGAGACACTTTGGGCATGATCATTCGTCAATTTCTCGATCGCGGAACTCATTTGGACGATTCGGTTTTGCGAGTTCTGCGGGACCCGAGAATAATTAGCGTTTGGCGGAATCATGCAGCACCGACGAGATCAAAGTCCGACATGTATTACCGCCATATGGACAACATCGCGCGTGCATTTAATCAAGGGCAAGTGGTCAGTCGCGAAGAAGTTGTACATTACTTGCATCTCTTGATGTTTGACCGCATAATCTTTTCCGAAGGCAGTCGCCAGGCAGAAGCACGACTGGCGCAACCGCCGAGGGATGAATTGTCAGAATTAAAGAAACACGCGCGATCAAGGATAAGAAGAGCGCGAAGCGTGCCAAATTTTATGTCGCTTCCGATCGCCGCGTCCAGTTTACGTCGTTCTGAAAGCGACACCGAGATCGATTATTGTAAGCCGGTAGTCGCATTCACCGAATGCCCGCTTTTGTTCGCGTTAACAGACGCTAGAGAGACATTGCTTCCGGGATATCTGCGCGAGAATGTCTTCAAGAAGAGAAGTTACGAAAGACCAAGTCTCGAAGAATACGAAGACGTCGAGTTACTCTCGAAGCGGGTTTTTCTTCAGGTCGCCCGCGAGTGTTTCCAAAGTTTCGATCGTTTCGCGGCTAGATACTTCGAGCCGACGAACTCGACGCTGCTTTACTTTAGCAACAACAACGCGGTGGATAACGTGTCCGAAGAAAGGTGCCTGTCGACTATACGTACGCCCATCGGACTCCATGAATTCTTCGAATATATCGTGGGGGAAGAAGAGAATTGGATAAAACGAGAGCGGGAGATGCGCCAATCGCGTAGGATGGACTTGACAGGAAGATTTATGAAGAGATCCATCGAGGTGGAAGACGACGCGATCATATTCGACGACGAGTGCTTCGTGCTTCCGGATTCACTGAAAGCGCGTCATCTAAAGAAAACTCCGGGTCGCGACGGGCAAAAGAAAATTTTCGAAACGAAGGAATTTGAGGAGGCGGCGGCGGCGGCGGCAGCGGCGGCGGCGGCGAAGAACGTCGAGGGAAGGAAAATGACAAGACAGAAACGAAACGAGGCGCCGATGGCGAACAACGGAAGCAAACGGGCGGATAGAAGAGTTATGAGTAGAAAAACGTCAATGACGGAGAAAAAATCGGACACAAAGATAGATGATGTCGATACGTCCTTCTTACCGGTGAAAAAAATTCTATCGTCCCGATGTGTCGAGACGGGCGGGCCGTACGACTTCGTTGGATACGATCTTGGAGGTCTTCGTGTTCAAGTGATTCATCATAGCAAAAAGTTTCTTTTGGACGACGATACATCGGTGCGAGTTGAACTCGAAAACTGGCTTCACGGCGACCGCGATTTACGCATCGCCGTTACTCTGCGACACTGCACTTTACGATTGTCTGGCGGAGTTAGTCGCCATCAGTCGGCCAACGCATTTCACTTAACTACGAAAAGGGGAATTGTGTTAGGATTCTACCGAAACAGGAGAGAGCCGGGTAATTAATAATCTGGCCCTATAATTATTAATCGCTTATCAAATAATGGTACAGTTAGAAAATAACTGATGATTCTTGTGCGAGGGTTAGAAAAGGTAGAAAAGAGACATCTTTATATTAGTTGAATGATTTTCCCTCTGTATTCCGCAGTTGAAAACTCATACGATTCACATTGGCAAAATTTGACTTTCGACTTTCGTGCTTCGTGGCCTTCGGGATTATTGATAGAACCAACCATCGGGGACGGCACCAAAAATCCATTTTGCATTCGGCAGTCATACGTTTCGAAACGTCCCGGGTGCGCAGGTGCACCCGGTGAAATCTGCCGGAACTTTCTCAGAAACGGAACCGTCTTAAAGTATCTGGATGACAATACCGTCGTCATCTTCCGCCCCAATGGCGTCATCGTGACGTGCATGGACTTCGACAAACCGCAATCGCGCGATGAATCCATCCACGAGACGGCCCCAAAAAGTATACAAGAACGCGGGTCAACTGCAGAGCGAACGAGAATTTTTCAGTTAAATTGAGGATTCTTCTGCAGAATTTAGGATCAAAAAGAGCAACTCGAGGCATAGTGGTGAAGTCATAGATTCCACAGAGACGCGTTCCAACGGATCGATCGTGGACGTACAACTGTCGAAGCAGCATGTACCGCCAGCGAAAGAATTCGTGACTGTTAAGTTTCATTCTAATTGGTCGAAACGACATTGGAAAATAACCTGAACGATTTGATAATTCAGATTTTTAAGATAGATTTAATTTCTTTTTTCCCCCCCTTCAAATTTACTAGTATAAATTTCGGAAAAATCTGTTTTGTTTCCACGTAAACCGAAAATAAAAAATAATCGCTAGTGACTAAGTAAGATTGGTGATAAAAAAATAATTTCTGCAATGTTAAACTATTTGACAAAAATTCGAAATATTGTTCAGTGGTATGAAAAAATTAATTCATCGCTCTAACAAACGTATTAAGATAAAAGGTGATTATGAAACAAAAGTGTTATCACCTTTCTTATCCCTTTTTTATACCCGTATGCCAGAAACTTTCGGAAAATTTGCTGTGCAAATCGGAACAAAATTATACGAATGCTTGCTGCGAGAGACAATGCCTAATGTTAGTCACCTCTAAACGCTTTTGTCTTAGAGCATCGGAGACAATTCATTGATAACAGGAGCATTCGCCGCGGGTGAAGTGTTGCGATACTTGGTGGTGAATTACGACGGTCGATGCTACGAGGTGCTGAACGATCTGGTCGTAAGTGAACACGATCGATTGCTCGTTAGGACAACGTCGGATTACGAGGTCAACGAGGTATTCGCACGTCGTGCCGACGGTACCGATACGTTACTTCGTTCAAATGGAGAATTGGTCGTTACCTTCCCTGGTACATAATGTGTGCTAAGAAATATATAAATGTTGAGAGAAATATATTTCGTAAGCTTTATCATCAAACTCTCTTTGCGTCTTCTTTAGATGGCACGCGTATTATTACTGGTTATATAATAGAGGAACAACCGGTAATTTGCGAATGGACGGAAAACGAATTGCAGCGATATTTTGGAGTCACGAAGGAATATCGAGCCACCGTCGCAATGTCTTCCGGCAGTGAATTCTCGCGTGAAGATTCGTCGGTGCCGTACGTCGGATGCCAAGAGAAACCGGCGAGGGTATCGATCGCGGACGGTTTTGTCTCGATCTTGTTGACTTTCCGCATGGAGCACAAAGGCCACGCTACTGTGTCCTACGATCAGTCAGCAGTTAGCTGTACTTTATCGATGCCCGACAATTTCCGCGTCAGCATATCGAGAAGAGGTCATTACGAAGTTTTAATAGGGGACGAAGTTAATCTGAAGGTAATCAAAGTCGCGCATACCGGTACACGTGCCTGGTAACGTAAACGTATTATCGGTATACGCAACGCCCAAGTCTTCGTGTGTGCTTTTGTCAATTGATTCGTCAGTAAACTTGCACGGTGCAAACTTACCCGCGGTCTCCCTCCCTATAGTCTCTCTACAGATTGCTCAACCTTAATATAATCATCCTTATTAAAAAAAAAAAAAACGTCATGACGTCGTTAGATTTTCGACGATGACTTGACGTTCTGGAAGACATGTGCTACTTGCGGCGGAAGGTCGATGTCGACTCACAAGTTTCGAGAATCCTCCGGAGTTGGTTCGCGAACAGTTCTCACAACTGTCGGTATTCTTGGGAATGCGCTTGAGGTTAAAAGTGACGGTACCACGCGTTATTATCAAAGCGAAGATCGCCGGTGTGTGCGAAGAGGCCGCGAGTGCACCAACGACACCCTCGAACGCGGCGACGAAAGAAGAAGCGGCGGAGAAGACGACGCCAACTCAGAGGCAAGGATCCATTGCAAACACGAACGATATTGCGAAACGCTCAAGTTTCCTGCAAGAAGTCAATACAGAATTTTCGCGATGAATCGTGATCTGACAGCTTGTGAGTACCTTCATCGATCGGTTAGACGCGAGCAAGAGGTGGCAGCCGTCTTTGGCGACGAGATGAGTATGATCCAGTATCCAATTTCACGTCGACCGGAACTTCATCGCTTGATTACATTTGTGCCAGTGAAACCGGAATTGGGATCAAAGGAAACATTCTGTCAATACCGGGTTAGCTAATCGACGGCATTACGTTCTTCCGTAATTATTAACAAATTGTTATTGCGTCAATTGGACTTCGTAATCACTCGCGTAATTTCATAAATGTAAAAGAAAAGATATAAGAGTAATTGTATTTTATACGTATACATATAAGTATATATTAGCTTCTCGTAATAAGTCACGAAGGTGGCTTTAATATCAAATTGAAGTTAATAAGAGCTGGTAAATATCCTGCAACAAAACCGTAGGTTACGCCTGACGAACGGACGGATTACGATAGAATTGAATTACCGCGAAGCACTTATTCGTTTCCGTACAATTGGCTGTTCCCCTTTGGCAAAAAAGTAGTTTCTGAAAGAACTCGGAACGAAGTTTTAGCCAAGCGAAATGAGCAGTCGCTGCCCAAGTTATTGCGAGTGCGCGTTTTCTTCGGCATTAAAGGAGCAGACAGAAGCGCCCTGATCGATATGCAGAGAGCTATGGGACGCTATTGGATGTCTGTAAGTAAGGAAACTTGATAAGTTCGAAGTCGTTAAAGCTGCTCTCGTTTGTTCCCACGTATGCTTACGTTATAGTAGATACAAGAAATTCCGAGTTTATAAACAAATTTCCGCTCCTTTTTGTAAATCCGATAATTGTTTTTCGCACGATGGGGATATAACGCGAGATTGCTCGTCTTCGCCGGATTACATTTCTCCCAGGACTCTTCCTTCCACCCAGGTGTTACGTGATGGTGACAAATGTCGGCTATTTTACGCGACTGCGAGCAGTCGACCCTGCGAAGTTGAAAATGATTACGGGAGTTCGGAGAACGGCCTACGAGAACTGGCTGTAGGCGTTAAGGGAAGCATCGACGTCGAGACGTACGTCAGAAGCCTTCAGGGTAAGCTCATTAAAGTGAGCACGAAAGCTCCTCGGCAGTCGAGCCGTCTTGCGGAGTTACTTCGACAAAGAGGCTCGATGAAGGAGGAATATGAGTGGTATAAACAGTGCATGAGGAAGCGAATTATTCTACCGTACTTTGGAAATATTGCTGACTCGCGTTATTTCTTAATGAAAAACGTATCGAAGAAAAGTCACTTGCGCGTCGTCGCAGAGGAAGAACTTATCGATAGAAATAAGGAAAGTTGTCGAGCTTTCTCCGTTGAAATGTAATACGGAATAAAGTTTCTTTTTAATTAGATTTAAACTGTTTGTGTTCGCGAAAATATTTGCTTCTTCGATGTAATGAACGTTTCACGGCGATTTCTATTTATTTTTCGTTATCGATTTTTGCTGGCTGATAAAATAACACGAAAAGTCCCATTCTTTTTCTCTTTGAGCTCGAATCTCTTGCAACAACGAGAAAGATTTCTAAGTATCGTAACGTCTCGAGAGTCATTGCACTCGTCCCTCATTCGAGTTTTTACCACCTGGCGATTTTGGCGCGCGTGGCCTGAATACCGAAACGCCGAAGGGTGAAGTAGAAGCCAGTGCTGTAAAGGAGCGACAGCCGCCACAGTGCCATATGCCTCGCACATTATGAAAAATCGTAAAAATATGCCACGCATTTTATCCCTGCGTTATTTTATCCGCCCCGTTCCCTGAGAATGGGAGTGCATCCGGTAAAGGTTGTGTCTTTATTCTGGATTTAACGATAAATATTTGCGCACTTATTGCCTTCGGCATTGAGTCGTACGGCCAGTTCTTAGTTATATTTTCAACAAACAATTGGAGAAGTTGATAATCGTTGAACAAATTTCCGGTTCGAAAAGAACGGGACGAGATCGACCTAATTAGGCGATATATCAATCTGCAATTTGTATCGCCTTCCAATACAATTTCGCGCACTGTCTTCTTAGTCGTGTTATCCAAACGCAACCCCCATATCTTCTCGTGTAACACGCATGTGGCTTCTGATACCGGCCATATATCTATCGGGGGATTCTTTGTAAAAACGCGATATAGCTCCCCGCTCGATCTTTTTCCTCTGCCAGAGTCTGCCGGTTTCGTTCGAGAATAGCAACCCGCGACGATACTCTCCGTATTTCCGACTGGCCATGGGGACGCGCGTAAAATATTTCGCTCACGTACTTTTAACCTATATCATTTTCCCTTCCAAACGTTATACGACGCGAATAGGAGAAAAAAAGCAGGAAAAAAAGCGCTTGATGTGTACGCTATATTATAGGTTTTTCCTCGCGTGTACTGATCCCGCAGGGTCGCCCTTCCATTCAACACGTTGACATTCGCACACGTAACCGTCGCGTATATATATAAGTTATTGTCACATTCGTAGCATTATCTTTGTTCCTTACGTTATTTTTAAGGCAGCGAACGCTCGCGTGGGGAGAATTCAAACTTTTTTACGACGTTAATAGCTGATCTAATCACGGGAGAGATACGATTCTGTCGGGCGGAAATAGCGCAAAATACAAGTGGAGACTAGGAAACGATAAGATTCTGATAAATGATATTTGCATTTTATCATCATTACATCGGCGCGACGAGCAACGGTAAAAGTTGCTATTTATTCTTTTTCGTTTTGGAAGCCATTTGAGACACTAAAAAATCTCTTTGGACCTCCCAATGTGTTCCAGACAAAAAATATACGCGTGTATGCGAGGCTTTTTCGTCCGGCGATGCAGAATTGACCGGACAACGAGTCGAAAGCCCGCGGACTGCTTGCTTTCCTATCTCGATTTTATACGATGTTTTGCGCCTGGAGTCTCGTGAGTGCTCACGGCGCTTCTGGTTACGACAAAGAGCCACTTTTGAAACGCATCGGCAATTCGCGAAAGAATTATGTCTGCCGACTGTTCTAGCGTGGAGATCGGGGCCGAAAGGATAGAGCGGACTGGCTTTCCCCCCAGCATTCGCACAAATATATCTATCTGCTCTGGATGGGTTTCGCTGGCCGTGTATACGGACGTTTACGTATCGCGTTATTGGACAAAAGTTGCACCATCGGTTTTAGACGCGACACGATCTGATATATCGCCGGGAACGGGATTTTTCGTTACGAGAGGGAGAAACTACGAGACGGGTCATTTTTCTCAAACTGCAGCTGGATGTCGTAACACGAAAAGCGCTCTCCCTTTGCCTTGGCACCTTTCTTTCCCTCCTTCTCTCCCTCCTCTCTCTCTCTCTCTTTCCATTCTTCCCCCTTTCCAAGACAACGAAATATATGAACTCTATACGCTTTACGAGCTATCGGATTGCGAATCGGTCTGATCGATGCTTCCAGCACAGCTAAGTACGATCGGCGTATGTGCGTTTTTATTTCCCTTACAGGTACATTTGTGTCGAGTGTAAAGTGTTTTACCTTTGCTTTATCAAATTTGAAATAAAGCATGCAATGTTGAATAAAGTAAACATTTCGACTTTTCTATGGTAATTGTGCTTTACGCGCCGATATTCCATATGAATGGAATTTACAAGTGCATCGAAAATTTTATTTTTGTACCTGCATAAAATTATACCGATGACGAAAAATATACGCTATAATACAAAAGTTAATTAACGTTCATGTATTATCAATGCGTTAGCTTGACAAGCGAGGTGAGTGAGGAAAGTATAACCCCTTCGGTGCATATTTATATACATTTCTATGTGTAAAACTGTTCCGAGTCATTCACGTACACGCACGTTCGGCATATTTGTATGCATATTATTTACGTTCGATCAATATCGTTTCATGTTGTTAGCTGTATTATTTAGTGAGGCTGTGCGTGATATGACATTAAATTTGCGTATAACCCATAAAACATTCATTTGCGAATTTTCATTGTTTCACCCAACACTCGATATTATTTAAAGCGCAATTTATCAGCTTTACGCTTATTGTTAGGGAATATTGGGCGATATCAATAAAGCCCGTCATAATTTAATCTGGCGCATTTACAAACTCTAAATATATATTTTAAACTGACAAACTGGAATTAATCTTTCAGTCGAGTCGTTTTTATATAAGAGCAACTGTGTCACATATTAGTCAGCACTTTGCCCTCATTATGGATTATCATTAAGCATGTAATTGGTACACGAGCTGATTTAAACATCAATTTTGTTGCTCCCCTTCGAAAACCGACATCGAAAGCACGAATTCACTGTACTGCTGATAAAAATCGGCCAAGTAAGACATTTCCAATAACTGCGTGTTAAAGCGGACTATTTCAATCCTCAAATTCCTGTTCCAACGTAACAAGTTTGAAGCAGCCGGGTTTTGCAAGACTCAAGCGTGCTCGAGTGTAGTTTCGGTGCGTAGTATTGTAAATGGAAGTATTTCAAGTTTATTCGAGCAAAGTAATTAAGGAGTTAATTTGCTTATGAAGACAAGTGCCTCGCTTATCGCTCGTTTTTCACGGCGCAACTCGATGCCTAAGCCGATTAATTTTTACTATCCCTGCAAAATAATGGCGCATTGCGGCAGAGGAGGTAATTTACTCGTTGATTGGCGATAAAAGGTGATTTTCCACGAAACAGCAGTGGCAGATACCGACGTCATTATTATATCGTATTGCATTGTTCTTAAGCTACTTCATAAATCGAATATCAACACTTTTAGAAAAGGCGTCGAACTGCGGAAATAGAATTTTGACACGGAATAAATTTGATAAGACATAAATATAGATTTTTATTAAATAGTTTTTTAAAACATTAGCAAAGTCATATCAACCGCGAAGGCTGCTTTAATTTAATAAAAAGAAGAGCCGTTTAAACGTAGGATAAAGGTACGCCAGTAGAAAGGTTCATTGTGACTGGGCGATTAGACCGCGTTTGGTATCGGCGCTTGCGTTTCAGCAGTAATCTCGTCAATCAAAGATCCAATAAAACGCGATTTCCGCTGAAACCAGGACTTTAATGAGAATCCGATTTGGAGGTGCAGCGATAGCTTCTCATTTGCTTCCAGCGCACGTAATAAGCGTGCCCGCTACCCCCGCTTTTCTAGGTGCCACAGTCGTTCGTGCGATATTCCAGAGAACTACCCCCTCGTGGCTATACACGCCTCAACCCCCCGAGAAAGAGTACGCTCGACCGCAGGTGAATAAGGGATGAGAAAGCGGGTTGGGATTTCTAGTGAAGCGGCGACGACGGGATCGCTCTTTGTGAGGTGAGCTTGGCGCCTATAAATTTCCGGTGAGTTGAACACGGGTTTTTAAATCGCACATCATCGACGTGAAACGCGAGAAACGCGAGGCGTGTGAGTGGCTATAACTGAAACTGAAAGTGTTTTCAAAGTAAACATCGTTCAGCTGCGCTTAAAATGTTGAAGGATCGACGATTAAATAAATTACGATTCGGATGCCGACGAAAGCAGTTCATTGCAAGAATTTTTTATTGGTCGCGCTTCTGATTCATATCGAGGAAGAAATTCGCAAAGCTACGGTTTGCCGGGAATGAGCTTTAAACTCTCCGATAAAAGTTACGGTGTGAAATAATGTAGAAATTTCATTTTGCCGTATTTAACCTGGCTCACATAATGAACGTTCTGCGGCTGTTCTCGCGCGTTCTTCTATCTTAATATCGCGTCTAATTTTTTTCAGCTATAACCTTTTAAGAAAATTTGAAAGTGTTTTTTAATATTATCTTCATTGCAATTTCATGTCTAGGTAACTATAACGAAAATTGTTTATTAAACAGCAAATAATGTAATGGAATATTTCAAAATAATAATTATTAGTCGGGTGTATATATACATATCTGTTTTATAGACAGATATATTATATAGTTTATTTTATAGACAGATAAACGTGCATTCATAATTCTTTACCGAGAAAAATTAGCAATCGATTTCTACATTATATATATAAATTCAGCGGATAATTGTGTAAGAGTAGAAATACATAATATACGATATATATATTTTATAACAAGCACGAGAAAAGTGTTTGACGAATACCTGTTCGCTTATGTCATTCAAAAGAGCTTAATCGTGTGAATCGAACTAAAACGCGGAACTGCATCGATAAATTCACGGTTTGAGTCGATTCCAGAGTTTTAAATTCTGCGTTATTGAAGCAGGGTCGGGATCGGATTGGCCGGAAAGGTACTGAATCTGAAGTGAGCATTACGTGGAGTAAAGTCGCCTCAGAATGTAAGCAATCTCAAGCAGCCGCTGTTACAACGTAACATGCACGGAAAGTTCCATGGAAGCAATTAAATAATGAGATAAACGCATCCTACCTGCAATGGGTTTGCGAAAATTGTTAAAGTTCTCTGCAGCTTCAATTATATTCATAACATTCCATAAATAATTAAAACAATATCACGAACTTCTAACGTGCGAGACACTTTATGAAGAATTACAAAATGTTTTAATTTATTAATGTTTTAATAATATAATTTAACTTAGCAAATTTTAAATATACATTTTTCCAAATATTTATTCAAACTCATCTTTCTGTACCTTCTTTTCCACGAATTTTTTTCCGTCTGTTCAATCAATTTTATTAATATTTATTAATTCTAGGTTATATACAAGGATCTCCAGTCTTGCAAAAGTTTTACATCGGTCTTCATGCTTGTAAAAATATGAAAGATCATTATTGGAGGTACGCGACAGTTTGATAAGCCGAAATACCGATTTTATATTCAATTCGATTATTTTACAGTTAAGAACAAACTTTTCTGCACGCTATTGAAATTTTATGGAAAATTTTATCCATCAACTAAAGCAGCTGGTTAACTTTCGAGATCTTGCTTCAACCGCCACTTCTTCCCAGCTAGCAAAATAAACAATTGCTACCCGATGAATGCGACGGAT
This sequence comes from Vollenhovia emeryi, assembly GCF_000949405.1. Taxonomy (NCBI): domain Eukaryota; kingdom Metazoa; phylum Arthropoda; class Insecta; order Hymenoptera; family Formicidae; genus Vollenhovia; species Vollenhovia emeryi. The sequence goes on from NW_011967188.1 coordinate 151,103, forward strand.
CGATAACTCCTCGAGTGCTCTCGAGATTGAATAAATTTTATCTCGATAAGAAAGTTCTGACTTCTATCGAACTTCCGTGCTCGAGCTTTTAAATAAAGGTTGTTATCAGCCCAAGTATTTTATTTCCGGTAAGGAGAAAAAATATGATAATGCAAGATTGGAAATTATTCGCTTAACAAGTTTCGTATAATAAATCCATCCTTGCAACAAATTCAATGTATTAATATTATTATTAATAAAATACGTACATTGTTATTTTTTAATGAGCCTTAATAAATATGAATCTAAAGAATACCGCATGAACGCAGACACAATATAAATATATTTTAATGTCATTATAATTAAAAGTAATTGGATACGTTACTTTAAAACATATTATTTTATTATATAGTAGCGTTATAAAGAGAAATTGACGATTTAAATATTCACTGAGAACCTTCTGACTTTCCCAAGCAAAAGAAACGCCGTTATTAAAATGAGACTTTAACAAGAAGATAATAATATCATTATACGTCGGGATAATAATCGTTTCTCGATAGCTCATTCTTGTCGAAAGGAAGAGCTCCGATAAAACAAGGTTGAGTGTGACTGGCAGAAAAATCGTTATCGAATAAGATCTCGTTCCACCCTGTCTCGAAGGAAAATAGGAGGACAGCAATATCGTGAGACCGAAAATCATTCCATGTATGTTCCACGGTAAATCGCGTGGGAGTAGATAACGGATACGTAATAAAGACGATTGTCGATAAACTCTTAAAAACAGAAATGTTGGGTAATCATTTTTGTGCAAACACACACACACGCGCGCGCGCCCGCAATTACTAAAAATCATTCGCGTAGATAGGCGTGGGATTGGAAAGAAAATATTTCCAGCAATTTTTTATTCCGAAGCTCGGCAGACGTTTTTAGAAATTATTCGAGGCCGTTGGAGCTGCATTCGCCACAATAGAAAAGAACATACAAAGTGCGAAGGTATGTCAAGTTAGGTGAGATTTTCAATATAGCGTCCCAAGTATTGGATATATGTATCGTACGTGGCTGTGTGCGTGTTTGTGTGTATGCACGTGTGTGTATGCGTGTGCATGTGAATGCACGTCGTAGGTGGTCCATCTGCCTTATCCTATCCGCACGACTTGGCGCATTCCCACGCATACAAATTATCAGACATGTCGTAGAATATGCCTGACATGCTCGAGTGCATCCTTAAAATTCGAGATTTCGAGATTTCGCGATTTAACTTTAAGAAGATGAGGACTCATAAATGGATCTGTGCACTGAAAATAGAAAGATAGCGAAATACTGCACAGGAGCTGCTTCTTTTTCATGTAATTTTGACTCGCCTATTACGCTCGCCTCGGAACAATAAAACGTTCTCTCGCGCGGGAGTAACAATAAAATGATAAAGCCATAAGTTTTGTAACAACTGCAACATTTTCTGCTGCATCCGTGCTATTTCTCATGACGGTCTGGTGGCTGGAAAATGTCACGAAGCAATGTTTCCGCGTAACGTTCGCTGACAAGCACAGCAGTTAAAAATTCTGACTTATATAAATCGTTGCAGTTGGTTCGATTCGTGATTGTAAGGTGCGCGGTATAAACAGAATGACATACGACGATAACGTACGAGAGACGCGTTTCGTTTCTCACTTACGATTCTTTTCTTTTTTTCCCCCGAGGATCAATCGGGAACCGAGCGAATTTTTCACACGTGTCGATACCAGCGTGATAACACGATATTTGCATAATGATTGAAAGTGAACCGTTTACAACCGTATTTGTCAATTGGCAAAAGGATATTGGAACTTCAGCAGCGCCAAGGAGACAGCCCTTCTTGTTCGTCATCGTCACTTTCGCGCACGTGTGGAATTGGGACACGGAACGTAATTTCGAGGGAAATCGGGCAACCCGTTCGTCGATTGACTTCGACGTGACTCTCTGTTCTGCTCCCCACGTTTCTCTTTCTTTCCTCCGTTTCGTGCACCCGCTTGTGCCGGTACTGTGTTCCTCCGGCGCTATAACCGTCGGACCTTCGTTACACGAACTAATTGGGACCTGATTAATTAGGGAACTTTGGTTGAATTACAGTACGACTCTACGCGTCGCGGTCTACGTCGGAAGCCTCGAAAATGCGAAGAGTATTGCGGTTCTGCCAAAGCGTTACTTGAGTGCGAGTTAATACGACCACGAAAGGATTGCCAAAACAAAGAGGAAAATTAGGCCCGACATTCTTAGTCTAAGCGCAATAAAGGAGATTCATTCTACAGTGGACCAACACTTTGCTGACAATATAAAAGCAATAAAAGAAGAAATTCTCTTTGTTGAAAAAGATCAGTTAAATAGATAAAGTTAGCGATATTACCGCTGTCGCTAAACAGAGAGTTTATCGATACCGAAACAGAAAGTTGATTACACAATTCATTACACAGATTTTTACGAAGTACCAAAGGTCATACGCGTTGTTTAATGAATTCACATACATGCATGCTATTTTCGCGTTGCCTTTCGAGAATAAAGAACTCTCATGGACTTTTCCAATCGCTGTATATTCTCTAAGGGACCGAAATACAGAGGGAAAAGCTTTGGATTTTACGCAATCGTACATTTGTAAAATGAGGTCCCTAGAGGCTGATATTTGGATATCTTCCGTCGCATGATGGTCTGGGCGTGCCACACGCGATATCTCTTCTTCGACGTCGCAATATCATAATATAACGTATATATTTCACGGAAAATATCTCTATATACTTTTTTCATTTATTTTTGCTTACGATCTAGATACCGACAATTTTACCTTTTTTTCATACACATATGCATATATGCAAGGAATTTTTATTTTGTCTTTACTTGAATATATGTAAATTTTGGAGATTATATATATATACATATATGATAAAATAGCATAATGTGTAGCTTTTTAAAACTAATTAAAACTAGTGTTTTAAAACTAGTCCAAACTGAAACCAGGTTATTTTCATTTTAAAAAGCATATATTTCTTATTTTACTTCTAGAAAAAAAACAAGAGTATATTTCAGGTTGGAATTTTTAAGGAAAATGACAAGTTAAAATATTTTTAATTAATTGATTAGTAGTATTTTTGAGATCTTACATGAAAATTGACAGAAAAGAAATCGCAAAGATGTTTCGAATTAGATCAAGTCTCCTTTCAATGGCTGAATAAATACCAATATGTATATATAGAAAGTTCTCTTCTCTTTCAAAATACTCAAAAATTATTTCAATATTTATTATACCATCGAAATCAATTTTCCCGTAAGACGAAGTAATATTTAATCTATAATTATCGATAAACTGAAGATTCAACAATCTATCAAGCGTCATCATACCGCTCCGAAACACTCGAGTTACCCCAAGAGTAAAAGGAAGAAAGTCGAAAAGAGAAGAGAGATAGGTTAAAAGAGTTTCGGCCCCGTCGTGAAGTCCAAGAAATATAACTGGACATTACTCAGCCTCGAGTTTCTTATTATACCAAAGGCTGTTTCCAAGGACTCGAGGTACTAGCTCGGTCTAGAACCACGTACTTCAAGCTCGACGACGTAGCTCTGACAAACCTTAAATTTCATGCGAAAATTTATCGCGTCGTCAAACGAGAAAGGATTATCATGCACTTTATTTGCGTGAAATTCGGGATCGATCGCAACCTCCTTTTACAAATCTACTGTTGATCACTTTGGCGACGGTCCGACAGTTTTTATTCCGTCGTAAGTAAAAGCTTTGGCGAATTTGCGGTGTGTAAAATCGAAGCGGCATTCACCGTACTCCTCGAAGCGAAATCAAGATCTGGCCGTTGTCCAGTCGTCGAAGACTTGGTCGCATTGATTTCGTTAAAAACACAAAATTGTGACTGGTCAATACGCAGTGTACTCGAAATCGTTTCACAATTTCCTCAGAAAAAGATATGGCAAATCAGATTTTCTGACGCTTCTCCGCAGCGGCTAGAAGCTTTTTATTTCTCATTATGCAGACTCGCTTCCGTTATAAGATTCCACTTTACATTCCTTTAACTCGGCCCATTCGTAGCGATTTTTCTAATGGGATAAGGAAATAAGTAATCAGATAAAGTAGGCAAATCTGAATTTTTATTCGCTGGGCGTGACGCTTTATTTCTCGATTTATTCAAGAAATTAGACGGTCCGTTGACTAGTTTAAAATTCTCTTCGTATATTTTTTTAAGAAAATTTCTTGCAAATTACACCTAAACTCTCTAATCTTCATATTTTTCACATTTCGGAAGAATGTGTCGAAATATTATTGGTTGAGTTCGCGCGACTTTTTGTGATACACGTTTTTAATGACACACTCTAAAGTAAAATAATATAGGAGAATATATGAAACATGGCTATATAAATGGAGACTTTCGATCATGTCTTCGTTCATATTTTAATTTGTCACATGTCCGTGCGTCATGGGAAATATAAAGCAAACCTTTGATGAATTTTTAATAGTAATTATTCGTAAATGAGAAAGTACACGCTATCCAGATATTAACTAAACTGTAATAAGTTCGTCGCTATTGCGAGATTAATGAAGTTGGAAATAGATTATCGGTAATCTAGCGAAACTTTGTTAGTTGCGCACGAACTTTCTCACAATTAACGCATTTATGTACCATTATTCTGTTTGATTAATTTTTAACACATTGGTTATTAATAATATTAAATGCAAAAATAAGTTCTGTCAATTAACAGCAATAAAAATAGTAACTAGTAACAGAGAAGTATGATTTGTTGTTATGTATTACGCGATAAAACTTGAAATAACTGGTTACGTTTTTATGTAAAATCTATGAAAAGAATTTTAACAGTATAAGAAAAATTTACCATAAAGAATTAGCAAAGTTAACATTTTTTCTTCTACATCTATTATTAATTCTTTTGCTTTATATTCTTTCAATTTAAAAGCCACAAAAACTGAATAAATAACTTTCAAGTAACGCTCGAATCGATATTCGAAGTTGAATTCTGCTGTAGGTATACATTTGTAATCATAAGAGAAATGATAAAAACATAATATCTGATTTTGTTATAGTATGTATCATTAAATTATCAACAAATGAAATATTAGAAAACGTATATGACTTTTTATCTCTAGAGGCAATGTACCGATAACAGATATATGTATATTCAATTAAACAGTAAATGTTAAATAGTGTTCCTTTGTAACGATAAAATTATTGTACATATTAAAAATTAAATTAAGTTTGCTATCCATAAAATTTACCCTAGATTGATAAGCTCTTGTTCAACCGAACACTCTAGTGCATTTACCAACTACAGGAAAGCTTAATAGTTCGTGACACAAACCGAATGTTTACCTACATATATTGCAATTATAAAATAAATTTATATTTTATTTACGTATGTTAGAAATACTTTAAGATATCTAGCTGCAACTTTTTCACTGAAGAGAATGTATAATTATTGTAACGGCAAATATAGAGAGAGAAATATAAAAAGTATGAAAAAATAGTCTTTAGGTACTTTTATATTACATAAATCACATAGTTAGTACATGTAATATAGTTAAATAGTCAGGGTTAATTATTATTATGTACTTAATAATACTTTAAGTTACAATTAGCGCGATTATTAAATATTCTTTAAACAATAATATTTCAAAACGTGCTGCCATCTTCAATTGACAATAGGTAATGTAATGTTTGGAGAAAAAATGTAATTATTACCATCAATATTATTAAAATTGATAAGAAAAGTAGACACCGAGCGTTTCTTTTTGAATAATACATTTTACTTCACAAAAGTAAACATTTTTTAAGTTGAATGACGAAAACTGTTTTTTTATTTTTCAAAATAAGATGTCTACCACTTAACATGTTTTTAATTTAAAATTTTTTTTACAAATTCCAAAATTATTTTATTACAAATGTAATCGTATATAATGAAGTTATGAAATTATGAATAAAGTTTCGAAAAACTATTTTCGATAAGGACTAAATAAGGACTAAGAGCCGTGACAGGGTGGTAGTGTCTAAATATTTTGTTCTAAATTTAGACACTACCACCCTGTCACGGCTCTTACAATTAGTCCTTTATTCCTTGAAATTTGTGTTTAACACATTTGAACTATACTAATTTGACATTAGATATGAAGAGGACTTAAACGAATGTTAAAAGATAACGTAACAGTACAATAAAAGTAACTGTAATTATTTGTCTAATTCCTTAATTATAATATTAATAAACTTTTTTAATTCTTCACTCGATAGATTAGATCGAAATATTGCTTTTTATTTGAGAGAAAACCACGGAAAAAAACTCTTCAGAGACAATGAAGAGGAAATGCACTTTTCTATATAAGTTTGCAATGACCTCTTCAATTCGTTCGCTATCGTCCGTTTTCTTATTCTTAACCACTTTGGTGAAGTCGCCGACATCCTTGGCGTCAATTCGATTTTTCTTCTTGGCGTCGTCTGAACCATTCGAGTATCGTTCGAATTTAAACTCAGTAGCGAGTTTCGTGTAATGAGGAAAATATGACTAGACTTCTGCGCATAAAGTCGACCCAGCAGTTCAAATTATTATATTGTTACGACGAAGACATTAGCAAAAAGAAGAATATATTTTTAATCTCATATGTACTGGACGCTAACGCAATTATGCGGGTAATTTACTTCTGTAGGTAATCGAAATTACATGTTCAGTTAATACCCGTTTCTACCAATGCAGATTAACTTTAATCTCGGTTTAAATTACTTCTTATCTTTATCTAATTTTCAAAGTTAGAAAAAGATATAAAAGACCTAGAACCGAGATTCTATCCGCGTTTCAACTTCTTGTTAATAAACCTACAAGTCTTTCGTTAAAACCGCGACACGATTTATAAAAGGTCCGATTTGGGGTTATACGCGCGCGATTGGGATTTAATAGTGATCTTTTTAATCTCGTACATATGCGAGAATATGTAAAAAAGATAAGAATATAACCCACCCGAATTTTGATAAAATACAATAAAATAAGAAGAAATCAACGTATTTCGTACATCACCATACATAATCCATCAGAGTGGCCAATATTGACCACTTACCTCGTCGTATCTAGCCTTTCTTCTTCGTTGGGCCAGATTGGACATACCTTTCGTTGCTCCTGGCCATACAGTCTGGTCATTTTGACCAGAGATCAGGAAGGAAGAAAACTCCTTCCATAGTCGGTTATCGTCACCGACAAATATTTCGTACGGTTCGAATACACGAGTGTCGATCGCATCGCAAAATGCACGACCACGAGAAGTTAATTGTAGAAGAAAATTAATTAAAAATTTTTCTATATACAACTAATCAAATATATTTTTACTTCCGTTATTTATTCAAGAATAGATATAGAATAGATATTATGACTGTCTCTACATGACTCAATCTTTAAATTCCAAATTCAAGTATATAAGTATATAGAAAGAAACAAAATTTACTCCGCGATAAATTTAAATTTATAATATCGATGGAATTAAATTATTAATAATTTTTGAAAATGTTTTGAAGAACTGATCGCGAAAACCGACCGCGAAAATACGAAGATGCGTGTAACTACACCCTCAGAAAGGATTTCTGTTACTGAGACAAAAAATATTCTTAACGTATTTATATTTCTCACCTCATTTAGTATAAAAATAAGAAAATATCAAAATAAAATCAATATTTCTTATTCTCCTCTATCGAATTTAAAAAGCTTGACTTATTATATTGAGACAAGAGTAACTTATATAAATGTAAGTTTATATATTCTTACGTTTAGAATAAATTTTCCCTCCATCTTACAACGCACGAAGTTGGCACCACGATATTCAACAAAAGACGATACATACTATCATTTTATTCTAGATTTTAGAATTTTTTATTTAAGATTAAAATATTCCTTTTTTTGTAATAAACATGATTGGCGTTATATCGATCCTATTTTATGATACATTCAAGTGTAATAGCATTGGATCAAGAAATTTTTTCTGTGGGTGTATGCATGTATTCATGCGAAACGCATCTTGACAGTGTATCGCGAGAAACATACATATACAGAAAATGATATACAAAGAACATATACAGAAATGACGTGAGACCTAGAGAAAAGAAACTTTTCGTACGATAGATAGACGGATAAATGAATATTCTAATTAATCAATAATCTCAAATAATGTGTGAAAATAATATAAAGTTTCAGCGTTCTCAACAATATATTAGTATCTCACGTCATATCGTTTCGTATATAAATTTGTTAATGAAAAATGGATAGACTACAAGGGATTAGCTCGACGAATACATTAATAATATTTTACGTGAAAATATGTGATGGATAATACGTGACGATGAAAATATGTGAAAATCGCGATCGATAGGTAGATGAAATGTATAAAAATAAATATGAAATTCTGTTGTACTCTATCCATTTTGGCAACGGATCTACGAGATATACTAATCGATCTACGATCTACATCTACTATCTACGATCTACGAGAAGTAGATTCGTTGCCTTAATAAAAAAGTGTCTGACTCACCACCACACGATGCGCAGCAGCGGAGTTTAACTATGACGAGTCTGTAACATACAATTAAAAAATTCACATTAGAACAGAGTATTCAAGGAACCCAATCTTCAAGAAAATAATTTGTAAATTATTGAAAATAATGAAAGGAAGATTAGTTTATACGAAATAAAAAATACTTACCCTAAAGTTGCTCCGCCGGCGCCTGATGCCTCTCCCGGGCCTCCTCCTCCTCTCAGATTGTCCACTGGCACACTCGCGAAAACACACAGATCGTTCGCGCGATTTTACACTCCCGTGTGAAAGTTTGAAAAGTCTTTGGTTCGATTATTTAAACGGCACTCCCGAACGCGACGAAAATGGAAATTTTATGTTATACGCGCACTTTTGTACGTATAATTGTTCGAGATATTATTTCCTGGCAAGCGATTGATACGAGGAGCGACGCGAAAACACGCGGAACATCCGTCTCGTTCGGCTGAACCGCGCCGAATGATAAACTGTTTTTGCCCGAGGTGTTAACGTGCTACGTCATTTCTTGGAACCCGCGCTCGGTTTTCGACCGTGTTGTTTACGACGCTCGATCTACGGCGCTCGGCGTCACACGATCACGCCGTACGCAAGGTCATTCACGTGGCGACAATTGAATGAATCGGTTACGCCCGCGCCGTCCCGCATAGCGTGTTTTTTCTTGATACGCGCTTGCGAAAATTCGAGAAGAAACCGCAATCGCTCTCTGCGAGTAATTAGCGATCGATATCATCGCGCGATCGCTGAATCCCCGCGTTTTGCCGTCGATGCTCGGTTAACCGGCAAGCCAGATATCTCGCGCAATTAACACAGGAGATCTATACATCTTGAAATTACTTCTTGCGATAATTACGGACGATAATTGCTTCTTTAAACGATACTCGTATTCAAGCCATACGCCGACTAGAAGCTGTAGAATACACTTGCAAAGGGCCAAAATTCTTGGTCGAAACGTTGCGTTACAATAAAGGAAGTTTCCTGTAGCCAGTTGTGTTGGATTATTCAACCTAATTGTTAAAAAAGAAATAGCACGATAGAAAAATGAAAAAGTCTTTACTCGATTAGTTAAACGGCACTCCCGAACGCGGCGCGACACGACGAATCGCCGCGCGCGGTTGCGATTCGTTTAAACTGGCGAAATAAGAGCGAAATTATTCGTCAGTCCTCGAAAGTTAGTGCTGAAATAAACAAAATCAATTAATAAATGAAGTAAATAAATGTGCTCTCTAAAAGTCAATCGGTGGATTATCACTGAAAACGGTGAATTGATTCGTTATTTTCAGTAATAATCCACCGATTAACTTTCAGAGAGTGTTAGGCCTGGTTTATCATTTTCTGGTTAACTGTTAATGTAAAAGTTACTCGACTCTCTATGCTTTTCTATATTATTATCTATAGAAAAGATAGAAAATCGATTAAACTGTGGTCAACAGTTTATTAGAAACTGAAAAGTCGGGCCCAAATAGTGCAATGGGTACCTTTGGTTGTCCCGTCTTTAGAGTATGTAAAAATTAATCAGTGCATCATTACTGTAAATCAGTGAATATTCATTGTTTTCAATGATAATGCACTGGTTGATTTTTAGAGAGTAACTCTTCGGGGTACATGAGCCCCTCCACCACGACAAGGTAGTACCCGAGGAAGGGATTATCGGCAAAAAGTCGTGCAATTATGTGTATATTTAAAAAACTTAATATGGAGTGAACACAACACACAACTTAGGTTTGCTATTTAAAGCATGACGTGAGAGATTCGTCCGAGTTCGATCGTTACAAAATTAGACCTGAACAATAAAATTGTTATATTTTAATTGATTCTTCAACACGTGTACGACTTTCTACAAACTATTTACCTCAGTTCGATAAATGCTCGTTCCGTCGGATACTCCATATTTACCAACCACGGGAAAATTAAAATGCTCGTAATATAAAATGCCAGTGTTTATTTATATAAATTGCAAGTAAAATTAATTTACATTTTCTTTTAGTTTATTAGGGAGACTTTTTCACTGAAAATATTATAAATTTGTCGATTAACTGTGTATACGAAACTATAAAAATATGAAAAAAAATAATCTCTAAATCATTTTATAGTACGTCATTCATAGTTATTACATATAATTCTAATATTATAAAAGAGTACAAGTTAATCTATCACATAATACCACTTCAAGTTACAATTAACAAATACCAGTTGTTTTTTAAACTATTCCAAAAAGTGCTGCCATCTTTGATCGGACATAAGTATATACCCAAATGATTTATTACATCCAACAAAGTTCAATGCCTTTTTTAAAGATGAATTTAACGGTAATCGTAATTTAATCTCAAGAATTGTAAAATATTGCATACATATTCAAATATATAATTTTTTTCTTATTAATATTAAAATACGAATGTTACTTTTAACGTAGAGCTTATAGCTGAAATAATGACGAATACTGACTATAATAAAGAACTTAATGTGATTTTATTTCTTCCGGATCACTTCACTAACAAGTTAAAAAAGTACAACAATTTTATTGTGTTTTATGGTATGGTAGAAATTACAAGAAATTACGAGACTAGCCGATCAATAAATTAATTACAAAATTGTAATTCGTTTGCGCTGATCGTGATGTTATCACAAATTGCACTTAAATTCCATTTGACGTGTACATATTGTTTGTCGCGCATATCAAACGCGTACTTCAAATCATAAAAGGTACTTGGTATTTTTAGTTTTTATATCTAATTAACGAGTCAGGGTATAGGTTCTTGGTGCACAAAAACATAAAATTCTATTGATTCGGATGGACTGAAACTGAGCGTAAAATCGCAGACGTATCCTCCGAGAAATGGCTATTATGCATACTTCTACTTATAACTACGTTATCGATGTCCTTACATATGCGTAATTACTTCATACTTCATTAATTAAATATACAAGGTTGTTTGATAAATTATTCGCTGTGAAGATAATAAATTGAAGTATCGCTCACGCAAATATTCCAAGTGTTTAGAAAGTACTTTGACAGTTGGAAAATGGCAAGTGATATTACCTCTGTGCATTTCGCATACCAGATTGCAGCGGTCGACTCCACGGTTCTATCCTAAAGCGATACCGCAATCGTATCTTTTTCCAACTCTCTCTCTCTCTCTCTCTCATTTCGCATCCATCGAAAACTCATTTGCCGCGAAAATTGTTTTTTTGACGTCAATACGATGCGGACGTAGCAGGTAGATAAATTATCTGGTTCCGATGACCGCCCATTTTCTCGCTGGAAAATATCTATTGTCGAATGCTTTGATGTGCACGAGAGCTTGTTATTAATGCTTTCGTCGAAAACGGGATTCGATGCGTCACCACTTTCGATTGCTCGGCTAAAACGCCCGGGCAATATTCGATTTCCGCGAGACTACGTTTCCTAGCGTCAACGTAACGAGCAAGCGTAAGGGGTGAACCGTGTCCACTGTGAAGTTTACTCTGCTTCATGGCTTTATGTTAGCTCTATAAGCCACTGGAAGCAATAACAAAATATGTAATGGTCACCAAAATGCAACGACGACGAAAAATATAAAAAGCTATCTAATATTTCATCTTACGTACAAGAATTGAAATATTACAGAACTCGTGAAAAATCATTTTGTGTATAAGTAAGCATTAACGTCGTACTTTTCGCCAAAAATTGATATCTTGTAGCGTACATATTAAGCGTAGCAATTTTTAAGCGCGGATAATAGAAACGCGGAGTTACACGAGTTCTCGTGGACAATGTCCGTGTATAATCTGGTAACGGTAATCCAACCCATCAGCCTTTCGTCATTTGCGATGCGTTGCCTTTCTCGTCCGATACTATCCGCGAGTATCGGACATTCGCATGATTCGGGAGAACGCATCTGCCCTGGCACATGTGTTCGTCGCGTCCAGTGCTCATGGCGGCTTTACACACGTACCCTTTATGGACAGAGCATATGGGTCACTGCCAGTGACAGGGAAATACTGCTGCTGCTGCTGCTAACTACTGCCTTTTGCTCTAACAATAAGTTATAGCAGCGCATATGTGAATCCAATGTCATATTGGCCGGCGCCGTTCATAATTTTTCCATTTACTCTTACACAAACTTTTCTTTTTCGAACGCACTGTGCGCAAAGTTTTCAAGTATTTTCAAAATTATCTCTTGTAACGTTGAAGAAAAAAAACTCAGTAACGATCGGCGAACAACGATTTGCGAAGAAAATTCGTGCCAAGTCCCCGGAGTAAGATAGCTGTTAAAACCAACACACATATAGTCTTTTAGAAATATTTAAAAATATTCTGAAATTACGATCTCTCTAAATTAATCTTTATTTCCCTTGTCACATTCATATTTATAAGAAATTAATAATTTTCTTCTTTCAGTCATAGTTTAATTTGTCGTTGCTTTATTTCATAATTACGAATTCGTTTCATTTTCCTCGGATTCAACCCAGTCCATTTAATTTTCATGAAAACATTACTCTAAGGAAATGCTGAAAACTTATTTCACGACAGTAACTTGTCCTTGACTTTTGCATTCTATGCATAAAGAACATACTATTTTTGTTAAAATCGTAAGTAAATGTTAAACGATATAATGTGGTACAATAAAGTTATATATATCAATTATCTAATTCCTTATTTATTAATAAACTTTGTCTTTCCATTCATGATGTATTACGATCAAAATATATCTCTTTCTATCTGAGGAAAGACCACAGAGTTGAAAATCTTCAAAGTCGATGAAGAGGAAATGTACTTTTCTATGTAAGTTGGCGATGACCTCTTCAGCTCGTTTGCTCTCGTCCGTTCCTTTTTATTCCTTAACCACTTTGGTGAAGTCGTCGATATCGTTCGCGTCGATTCGGCTTTTCTACTTGGCGTCGCCTGATCCACTCGAGTGTCCTTTGAATTTAAACTCAGTCGCGAGTTTCGCGTAATGAGGAAAATATGACTAGACTTCTGCGCGCTGAGTCGCCTCAGCAAGCGTTCAAATTATCGTTATGACGGAAACGTGACGAGAAAGAAGATGCAGTTTCTATCCGATATATACCTTGCGCTATCGTAATTACACGAGTAATTTACTTTTGCAATCAGAATACACGTTCAGTTGTCCGGAAAAAGCGCGGAATTTATACAGCGTGTCCTAAAAACATTTGGCAAACGTGATTTTATGTAGAGATAAAACAATTAAAAAGATAATAAACATGAGTCCGAAGGCCTATGAGACTACATGAGACCGAAGATTATCTAATTATATTAGTTCCAAAGTATTTCAAATTATTTGCAAAAATGTTTAAAGAAAAATCTAAGTTGAAATATCTCTCCTGCTTCATGCACGATGGTGTCAATTTTTCTTTAACTACTCGACACTTCTTAAACGTCTCGTGTCTGGAACGGTTAAATTTGTAGAAGCAGTTCAATTTTTCAGCCTTCTCGTTCACCAGATATCTAGCTCATTGATTTTTCTCTATGGGGGTCATCTTAAAACTTCAGTTTACGTTGCCCATCCGAAAGGTCTATCCAAAATACTAATTTCAGGAACGCATTGTAAATTTGGTTCAACGGTTTGTACGGAAACTGTCCTATTATTTTCGACCGAGTTCCGTAAACCCTAAAAAGACGCACTGAAGCACGTATCGCTGTTGAAAGTAGTCACTTTGAACAGTTCTTGTAATTTTATGTAAGTTTGATGCTAATTTATTATGTAATGATATTACGTTATGCGTTCACAAGTTTAAATTAGTAATAACTCGTTAATAGTTGATTTTCGGATCCATGTTTCTTAAAACTTTTTATTGTTTCCTTTGATAAATACGTGTCTTTTTACTAAGTTGCTTTTTTCTTAATTTAGCAAAACGTTCTGCAAATACGTCGAGATATTTTTGTAGAACAATAGAGATCTCTGAAATTGTAATTAAACTTAAATAATCACCTATTTAATCATGTAAAACAAAGTTATTTATTCTTATTTTACATATATATCTTCCTCGGCAACTTTTCTTTATTACCTATTCATGAAGTCGCGTAATGTTACTTATGTTAGAATTTTGCGACATTATTGGAACAGATGTTTCTTCTAGCGACTATGCTGAAGGCATCGCCTCACGTTCATGTTCGCTTAAAATTTCGAGCACGAATGAGGTAGTGAATTGCTAGGTTTTCCTCACGAATGTGCGGACTTACGTGATTCTTCATTCATGAACCGCGTTTTGCACATCGTATGATAATTACATAAAATTCTTTCATTGTTTAGCTGTTCAAAACACAATACGTTTGATCTTTAATCTCTTTCATCAATTATAACTAGTATAGTTTACTCTCAAAAAACGCTTATGTTCATATTCAAGAAGTCGTAATATGCATCATACTTTATTCGCATGGAAGTAAGAAGCAAACAGACACTAATGAGTATATTGCATGCAAGAGAGTATTATAGAAATGTAACTTGTTATACGTGCTTGCGTGCTGCATCATATTACAGAATTAGAATTGATAAAATCCATTATGGATTTGCAGAAATCTGAGATCTTTCAGACTAAATCGCTTACTTATCTTCAGACGCATAATTTGTTATTAAATCGCAATGTATTTTCTTTTTATTTATACTTATTCAATAAATTATAATTATATTTTCTTATGTTATATTTAATATATAGGACATGCAGATTATTAAAACGTTTCATTACAATTTTGTAATAACTAATTACATCATATTTTAATTTTAGTGACTTAAAATCAGAGAAGACAGTTGTAGAAAAAAGCAAAGAATTTCAAAAGGTTATGCCAATATTGTTGCAATATATTAATTACAATTTTTTTATTTTTAATTAATTGGTTACATTATATTAATGCGTACCATTTTAGCATTGAAAATATTTGTACTAAAACTTTTAACATTCTCTAAAATAAAATAACACTCCATTGAAATTAATGTTTACCAAGGTTATCAATTATTGTAAATCGCTTGTCGATAGCTCATACAGGAGATAGAGACAATCTGGCATTTCGAATTCGTAGTAGATATGATATCGGATGTTATTTTAACATCATCTATGTTGGTTCCAGTATTTACATCGCAAATCAATATCTTTGCATCAGATTTACGATTATTATCGCCACGGGTAAAATGCATGCCATAAAAATTAAAAGAAATCAAGAGAAAAATATATTCATAAATCAATAAAACAAGTCTTAATATTTTACAAAATGTTAGGGGTGCATATTTTATACCACATATATTTTTATTTAACTTATTAGCGTGAAAATTATGTAAATTATGTAAATTTAATTTTGTAACGTACTACAAAATTCCCGAAAGAAAATAAAGGTTATAAACTTTAATGAAAATTGATTATGTAACGCGTTACGATAAATAGATACTTTAATACGATTTTGCCCTTTTTTCGAAACCACCGTTTTCTAAATAATTGATTTATATTAAAACATCTACCTAGGCAAACTCTACGAGTCAAACGGAATATATGTAGAATGGCGACAGTTTGACAAACTTTCGGACAAAAATCGTTCGGGAATAAATTTCAATGGCTTATGGTAATACGTAAGGTCATACGATGAATAGCAAATATTGAAATCATAACCGTCCATCCGGCAAAGTATATAATTCCGAAATCAGTAAAGCTCTTTTTCGTTTAGAAAGAATATTACATTAATTTATTGCTTAATATTACTTTCGTCCATGCACTTAGTAAATATTGTACTAAGTACCAAGTTTAATATCTTCCATAATTTCTCGCGAAAGAAGAAATGTCGGAAGAAGCAATCTTAACGTCTCCTAGAATACGATTCATGTGATATTTTTATAAATATCGTGAAAATAGGCTAAGGAGAAGTCATTATTAAATGTGACAAATAATTTTTATCGCAGCTTTTTTCTAGGGAACAAAATGCAAATATAATAACAAATGTACAAAATGTAAAATCATTCAAATAATAAAACATTAAATATTAATATTACTCGAATTAAACAATAAGCTGAGCGAACAATTGATAAAAAATAATTATTTTTCTACAACATATAGGACAAATGAAACATTTTTGTCATCTTTTGTGGTTTGTGTTTTTACCGTTCACGGCATAAAAATAAAGGTATTTCCATATATGTAATAACCATGTTATATGTTATAAAGTTATTGTAATAATTTTATTAACTTGTTCTGTATGCATTGCGAGCATAAGCATACTGAAAGAGATGTCACTTCCATAATAGTATTTTGAATATATAAATCATAGCTTTTAATATTAATATTAATTACAATTAGAATTATAAATAGAGTTGATAAAGGTGAGCAACTAGAGTACCACGCGGACCTTGTTGTATATCAAAATAGAATTATTTTATTAGTATTTCAAATGCATGATCCTAGAACTCTTCGACTCAAAAGCCGAATATTCCATTTTTAAATAAAACATTGCTGCCTAGAACAATACGTACAAGTAGAATCAGATATCAAAATTTAAATTTTTTCCACAATAAATTGCATGTATCAATATAAAACTTAATATTGAGAGTGAGAGAGAGAGAGAGAGAGAGAGAACTTTAAAACCTTATTTCATTTATAATATTTTGTAATTTTTTTTAGTATAATATTTTGCCATTGTTGATCTTTCAAATTTCACAAGCATAATGTAACTTTGGACCACGTCAGTTATATATTCTACAGCTTATTGATTATATGTTTTACAGCTTATTAATCGTGTTAAGAACTTCATTTATTCATGTGTTTATAAAACGAAACATCAGCACTGTCACGTATATGTGACGTGAGATTTAATAAAAATTCGGTTAATCACACATATGTAATTATTGCGTACATATTAATATACCTATGTAATTATTATGAAATGTAATACGCTATTTCTTAAAATAAGATTTCAGTGCAGGTATAAAAGAAAGATAAAAATTAGAAAGGATAAAGCTCGACAATCTTCTTATAATGAAAGGAAAAAGGATCATCTTAAAACATTTATAATTTCATTAGAATACTAAGCAAGTGAAACTGTGGTTTCGTCGAGTACGATTTTCCTTTCAAAGTGGTCAATCTTTTATTTTAAAATAGGTCAAAATGCACCACTGATACGTATTGCGATGGCGCCAGTGCGTGACCATTGCAAGCACGTGGAAATTACAGAGGTCGCTCTGAGAATCGCGAGCTTTCAAACTCCGCAGCAGTCAGTCGCCAGCCGCCCGTGCTGTACCAACCGGGAGTGGTATATTCTTTACGTTGTAAACTTTGTTTCCGTCATCATTATAATAATAAGGCTTACGTAAGATTACAACTGCCAAGAATTCTGCTGGGGTAAGTGACAAAGATACTCGATTTGATAGCTAAATTCTTACGAAACTGTTTCACTTATAAGAGATGAGCGAGAAGACGCACGGATACGTTAACCATCACAAATTTTATTTTTCGCAGCGAATCGCGTGAATTTCAATAGATTTTTTTTTATTAAATGTGAACGAAATGTGAAAGAAGTGTTCGTAATCGATAGTGAGCAAATTTACAGTCGTCAACAAGAATCACATACATACACGTGGGGATCAATAAAAACATTAACCGTATGCACTGCTTGATTACAGTTTCTCCTTTTGTCCAAGCGTCGCTTGTTATGAGTTTGTTAATTAGTTCGCTGAGCGTTAAAAAGTGCATAACAGCTCAAGTTGTAATAATTGCAATTTGTTAAATTTTGAAACAAACTAAATGCTAATATTAATTATTTACTTTTACTGTGTATATATAATTCGTGCAATTTAAAAGCAGGATAAAATTTTTTTTATTCTGAATAAACGAGATAATATTTTTCCTGACTGTAAGCCATATTCTTAACATTTTTATCTCATAAAATTAGTTTTTCATTATTGTTCAATGTGCAAATAATAATTATTTCTTCAAACTTATGCTTAATCAGTTGGCTTATTTGGCATTTAACATTTATAAAATTTAATTTTTATTTTCTGTCCAATTTCAAGTATTTGTCATTTTTCTATAAACTTCATTGTGATTGTTGATGAGTGTGCAGTGTGTATAATGTTTATTTCAAAGCATAAAACTTTTGTTAAATATTTGTTAACGTAATAACATAGCGTATTAAAAAATATAAATACAAAATAGTCGAAATTTACACAAAATTTAAATATTTGTTGAGTCCGTTAGGTCTCCGACAGAATACCATGTTGTCAAAAATTTATACAGAGACTACTAGTTTAAATGATGCAATCGAAAAAACATCCGAGTATGCGTGAATAATATTTTGATGTTAAAATGCATTTATTCGAAACACAGCAAAGCGTCAGCAAGTCTGCATTTTCTGAAAATTCTATCCTCCTGAATGATGCATATCTGCCGATAACGAACATTGCAGCTTCCTATAATCGATTTCGCGTGCCACGAGGAATAATGGTTGACACGATCAACGATCCGTTCTATCCGTCTTCCTATGTAAATGATTCGGTACAAGGGACAGAGATCGTAAGCCAGCCGTTCAGTTTCCATCGTAGGTGTGCATATCTATGAACGATCCACGTTAATGACAACGGTGAAAATAACAACGGTATAATTAAAATTCATCAGTTTATAGATCGCTCGACCGACATACATAAATTGCACGGTGTTAAAATAACTCGAGGAATAACGATGATTAAAATATTATAACGCTTTATGAAAATTTTTCATCATTTTCGTTCATACAGCGACTTGCAAGTTGAATTAATTTATTTAGCGATGAAACGGATTTATCAGCTTGAAATTGTATCATTTCGAGTATTTATCTGTGCATCTCCGTCAGATTATCTATCTAGATACAGACTTTCAATCCTAGCTGTGCGCAAGGATATCAGCATCTTCCAACTAATCTACATTAATGCGCTTAGGAAGGGGAAGTTCTTGCAGTCAAGTTGACGTAGTCTCATCGGCAAAGTTGCTTTGTTACTCACTCGGGTTGAGAAACGACTAAATTTCTAATTTCAAGAATAAAATGTGTAGATATAATATTCGTACGTGTCTTAGTAAAATATTTAACAAAATTTTTCACGTAGTTTTGTAAATTCTATCTCGTTTTACGAAAATGTGCTTGAAATGGATGATAAACGCGAATGAATTGAATGTTTAGTGCTTTTTTTTCCTTTGAACCCTTCAAAAATGGCTTACACGTTATGGGTCTCGTGTCCCTGATAATCTCGACGATAAATTCGATGTACTACCAGGAGACGGGATACGTGCCAGCCTTGCTAAATGTCGGGCGTATATCCGGGGTACAGACGAATGAGGTGCTTTCTGGATACAGAACAGATTCTGCTCCGTCTTGCTTTAAATGGCAAAGGATTGACCGGGTCAACCTTTTAAAGTATTCCCTGATAAACCTTTTAAAGTATTCCCTGATAAACCGCTCGAAGGAAAGGTCGGCTGAGAAATCGTTCCGGTGATTCGATTGCACGTGAACGAGAGGTGTCCGCAAGATTTCTTACTCCCCTACTCGCTTTCCCCTACTTTCTTTCTTTCAACTTTTACTGCATACGTCTTCATTCGCTGCGCCCATTGTTCTTTCGCTCGCTCACTAGATTTTTATACCCGATCAACGTGTAGTTCGCTTTTAAATGTATTCCGCGTGGAGCATATCGATCAGGCAGCTCAGTCCGCAAACGGATGTTATCGAAAGATTACGTCGACACATATTTCTTAAAATACACACCGAAAGGGGATCGTTAATTTGGTATAAATGCCGTGATTTCTTTCAAATGTATACCAATAAATATGCTAAATATAATATAAAACGAGTGCCATGCATTTTTATAAACTTCTCTAATTGTAACTTCCTCTTGTTTTCATATCAGCTATTTTCCTTTTTTGCGTCTTTCACATTTTGTTTATTACAAAATTCCAGAAAAGCTGTGCAATATATAAAATAATACGCGAGTCTCAATAAACGCAAATGTAAAAGATATTTAAATACAAGATTGAAACTAGTGTCTTCCCGGTTCGATGTATATAATGTTAACTTCGACCATTATGGGAAATTATACCTACAAACTAGGAATCGTTAATACCTGGGATCATGTCTTTAGCGCAGCGACTTACGACTCTCCAGTGGATTACCTATAATATGATTCGCCGATAAGTTCATTAATCCAACCAGCATCTGTAAAGGAGCACCAGAAAGAACATGGTTTCAATTAAAAACTCAATTCCGCGGCATTTATACCTGAAACCTGAAACGTAATCACACTGAATACGCGCGAATACCGCGTATCTAAATTATGCCGATAGCCAAACAACGTAGCCTAATTATTATATCGTAATTTTCCAGTAATTTACGTACATTGTAAATCGGGCGTGCGACAAGCCTCTAACCCCAATCAGCTCGTGATTGATGGTGATCGCCACTAATCCACGGAGGCTAATTCGAATGCACTGGCTACTCTAATAAATTGCGCCTAATCAAATAAATAATCTACGGCGTTGCAAACGTCGCGACAATGTCAGACCTGTCGGTGATTTCGGCGGTAATTATTATCGCTGAGAGAGTATTAACTCGGTGAAGAATAACGCAGCATTTTCACCGACTCGTAAATCGATTGCTCTACAGCGAGGTACTACACAATTCTGGCACTGAAATCTCTGCAGCTTTCATAAGGCGGAAGTTTCTCTTTTCACGCTACACAGGGAGCGGAGATTGAATTATTTTTCTTTTCCTGCTACGAAAGGAGGGTCGCTTTCAGAAAGTAAACAATTACGTGAGAAAGTAAACGACTGAGACAATTGTGTACTAGGTTTATCAGGAGATATTTTGAGAACGCTATCATCGCGTCAACGCTATCAATAGTCGAGTTGTTCGTGTAATTGACCACCGTTTAATTCAATAACTTTACTCAAATACATAGTATTCACAATACAGTGTATTGTGTATTCAGTGTGATTACGCTTCGGGTAAATGCCGTGGGATTAAGTTAACAGACATCCGCAAGAAGTCGTGTTAAAGATTGTAAAATTGTATCTTGTGCGGACTTGGAAAACTCATTAATTTTTCGTTAATGCGCTGCTTCTGATGCATGTATGTGTTCGCGCTGTACAAGCCGTGTAATAAAATGTATAAAAGACGATGTAATAAGCTGTGCCGGCATGACAAAAGGATTCTTTGCACTAATTCATATAAAGAACTCCAGAAGGTTCGAGCAGAATTTGAACGAAAAATACTCTGACAAATTTTTCTCTTTCAAAAAAGTTTTACGATAAAACGAACGGATGATAAATGGCTCTTCCGCCGGGCTATGGTCGAAACACTCGAATTTATGCACACCATTATAGGTATAGCAATTAGTTGTCATTTGCGAGACTGCGAATAACATACGATCCGATCGTAACATATCCTCTTTTGTTCGCGAGTTTTTCGTACCATTTCACTCTTCCGTCATTAACCCTTTTCACTGTGTATTGCTATCGATCGCAGCATTTGAGCTACTTAGCGTACTAGATCTTTTTCTCTCTCTCTCTTTCCTTTTTCACGTTTTCTTTCTTTTCGACCTTTTTTTGCAACATCAAGCATATTACTCGCGGCGATTTATCGAGAGTCGATGCTGACAACTATCTTTATTAACGTAATTCTCCAAATAATTGTGATTATTTCCGTCGAACGTAAGCAAACACCACTATCCATTACCGTAAACGCCAGAATTGTACCTTCGGTTTAAAGGGCAGGGTTTTAAAATTATAGAACTCGCTACCGCACGTGTCTCAGTAAGTCCCTCGCGTGGTCTCCCACCGTGTTCCTCCTTTGGTATCGGTAACCCGCCGGTTGCAACGTGACATCACGAGCGGCGAGCAAGATCGATCGATCCGGAGACGTGCCGCACGAGTTCAACTCCCGCGAGATCCGACAGTCGAGTCCTCTGTCGACCCCTTTGCTACACGGAGAGCCCTCATGGAACTCGAATCCTTCGAAGCGAGTCTTGAGAAAGGCGGATATAATATAAGTGCGGGGAGACGAACAGAACAATCGTGTTTTTTTTTGCGTCTCAAATTCGCACAATGTTTCCCACTCGACACATCGTCAAAGCGGAAGAGACTATTATTACAAAGAAAGAGGCTAACTTAGAGGAAAGAGTATTGTCATTTTTTTAATCATTTGTTATCCTAACTAAAGTGAAGCTAATGTGAGGAATATAATCTACATTGTATGCAGAAATACCGGAGATTTTTGCCCATAATCTTCCCTTCAGTTCGCCGAGGAAGATTTTGTACTATTTCAACAATCGCTTAAATGATCTCGTATCTTAATAATGCCTTTGTCTTCACCAATCTCGTTAAACGTAGTGTCACTACGACACGTTGTATCTGATGTTAAACATCCCAAGTGTGTTGGACAGATTATACAGAAATATCGTGATAATTGTGTCATTGAGATACATGTATATCCCTGAAGCTAATTCAGTTAAATGCACAAAAATAATATTTTAGATTTGTACATTATTTATTCATCGCGGTACGGATGATATCGTAGAAAAATATCTGCATATTTGGATTGCAAAATAAAAAAATATTGAAACGGATACAGGGAGAGAAAATAATTAAAAAAATAAGACTCAGAATTTTCTTCATACAACTGTTTTCTACTGATTATAATTGCAAACACAATTCCCAAAAGTTATGTAAATACGAACGTGACTCATTAAAAAAAAAATTAGATTGTGTGCAAATAATAGAGAAAATGCGCGGCAAGCCATTTTGTTCATCAACTGCGGTTTCAACAGTAAGTTACGTGATTCGTCGCATCATAAATATCAGTAGAAAACGACTTCCTGGAACGTTATAACGGATTCCGCACTACTTCCAAAGCCGAAAAGCAGTATCGTTACTCCGGAGGAAATCTTTGAAAGTCGCACATGTTGCGACGCCACAGCTATTGGCAATATCTCGCTGTTGTGAGCACGTGAATTATTTTACTGAACTTGTAAATATTTCATCCACAGTGTTTGAACGCACAGAACTTTACCACGTTGCAAAAATATATGAGAAAGCTACAATAATAATTATGCCGTATACAGAGAGCGCAATGTTTTAATTAATGATTCTTATGTTAAATCTTTTAACGCACGTTATAAGACAATTAGCAGTAAATCTCCCGTAAATGGCGCATAAAAAGTTAGTGCTGAAACTTTTTAAATCTTACTTTTGAAAATTTAGCAACGTCCAAAACCATCGCAGAACACAAGCAGTTATAAAACAATTGCTATTAAACGAATAGCAATTAAAAGAGCACGCTCTTCGTCGTGACGGAGGTAAACGTGCGGAGAGATTTTAGGGCGCATAGAAAGCACGCCGGATATAACCCGCACAATAATGGCAAGATCTGCATTGCAAATCCTCTCACCTTGTTACTCGGACACAATAATCCAGCCGCCTACCGGCCGGATTGGTTGCGCATATCTCAAGACGAAAATCCCGAAGGCGCCCCGATCGCCTATATCTTCTTTCCTATATGGATAGAGATAGCAGTTTCTGCTTTACGACCGCAAACCGGCTGCAGGTGAATCCCCGAGAAACTGCAAAAGTTCCGCTGCCTAGTTCCGGTGTGTTGCCACCCTCTTCCCTTCTAACTACCCGATGTATTACCTCGCTTCTTCTCCGCTCCCTTGTCTCCTTCTGTCTTTCTCTCCACCCGGTTCTCCTACGCGTCTATCTCGCTCACCCTTGACAAACGTTCTACATCTCTGCGGCAGGAATATGCCAATATTCTGTCGAAGAAATCTAACGAGCTAAACTTCATAACATCAATTCTATTAGATGCGTGAACGCCTTCGAAAACAATATATCCAAAGTTTGTAGAGAGTTGGCTGTTCTCTACTCCAGTTTGAGAACTTACGCGAACATCACCGTGGCGCTTGCAGCTCAAATTGTTGTAACGTGAGTGTCATCCCTAAATACTTTTGGATTATTTCAGTTAATATTCAATTTATAAAAGTTGTTTAATTTTCACGAGACAAACTCGGGCAACTTTTACGTAACGTTGCCGCTTAAATTTATGTGCCAA
This sequence comes from Vollenhovia emeryi, assembly GCF_000949405.1. Classification (NCBI taxonomy): domain Eukaryota; kingdom Metazoa; phylum Arthropoda; class Insecta; order Hymenoptera; family Formicidae; genus Vollenhovia; species Vollenhovia emeryi. The sequence continues at coordinate 175,684 of NW_011967188.1, forward strand.
ATAAAGTGTACATTATATCAAAAGTGATACTTAATTTCGTAGTAGAATGCTTAGCTCTTTGGAAACATCTAATGCAATTTTACTAATGAACGCGGAATTACAGAATATTACGAGCTTATATTACGTTTACATGAAACTATGCTTATTACAAGTACAAGATTATGAACAGGCAAATGCGAAATTCGATGAGTGAAATCTACCGGTTGAAAATTTTATTACAGCGATTACACACGGGTGTTCTAAAAATAATTGCGTCATTTATAACAGGGATATCCCTTCCTTCCTTTTTAATGCAAATTGTATGTCCACATTCAGCCCTAACGACAATAAATTCTTGTGACATACATATTTTTAATTAAATGCCATATATTAATATTGTTTCGTTAAGTATATTTGTTATGCACTTAGCGTAATAACGTAATCAATACATATTTTAAATTAAACGCCCTAAATTAATATTGTTTTGTTAAACATATTCATTATGCACTTAACGTAATGACGCAATCAATATTACGCCGACGACAAACTCAAGTGAATCTACGATACTGACGATCTATCTCTCGACGACACCGTACGCAAATGTTATGCTGAAATAAAATTCTCTTCCATCCATTTTATTATCCTATCCATTGTGTATCGAGATAAAAAGCACGCGCGTCACTTATGGGTAAAATTGTAAGAAATTTGAGCAGGGAGCGATACGCGTTTTTTTTTACGTAAATTTCCCGTGAAAGATAAATGAATTTTTTTTTTTCAGAAGACAAAATCGCGTCCTCCTCGCGCATTTTCCTTTTCGTTCGCTATATATCCCACCCTTTGAATATGGATTTAGGAGAAGGAAGATTCATCGCGGGATAATAAAATAATATATTTCTAGGGCGTATCTAAATTCTCACTTGTTTCGGATGTCATCGTCGCATTTTTCTTGTGCGTTGTCCACAGTAACTTCCATTTTCGTTTATTTCCGCGCGCCACTCGACGAGATGCACATACACGAACAAAAGCAATATAGAACAATATACGCACTGCGGCAGCAACTACGAGAAATAACACAATCGATCCAGATTCTAGCGCTTTTTGTTAAATTTTAATGAGAGGAACAAACGTAATATTTCTAATTATGTAGTCCTTCTGTTCTTACACGACGCTAAAAGCTAGATTATTCGTGAATAACACTGTCATTATTAATTTCACAAAACATGTTATACATATACACATAACTACAAAATTGTGAAAAAATGCGAAATTTTTACGTAAAACAAAATAGTTTACATTGTGCAAATGTAAAGTGCAAAAAAATTAGTAATTTTGCATTTTGCTTAAAAATAGTATATTTTCTTGATTATTGATCAGTTCATTTTTAACGTCGCTCACTAACATATAAATTTTAATTGACCTACTAATTTAATATACATTGAATACTCGCTCACTAACATATAAATTTTAATTGGCCTACTAATTTAATATACATTGAATACTTTTATCTGTTATTTTTCAAGAATTTAATTCTGTCTCATACAATTCGTGGCATATACAGATTGTACGGATGCCTGTATCCTTTCAGCAATGTTTGGATTTCAGAACAAAGAGTAAGAGAAAGATTGGGTACCGTGCGAATACATCATAGGTTTGCCAACAATTCCTGCATTTCAAAAACCACGGGGGATGCGAAATCCGACGGGCGATGGCAGGATCAGCGTGGGGGTCGAGGTTCTGCCTTGTATTGGCGGCAATCACGATCGTTATCGCCAATTATCCACGGCAACGCGACAGACACCTGCGCGAGCAGCTCGTTAACAGCCACAAAATCACCAGGAACATCACTCAACTGCAAGGTGCGTTAATACGTAGTTCGCCCCCGATACGTATACCGTGATTTTTTTCGTAGTGCACCGAAACAGAGCGTCATTAAACCAAACCGTCGCCGACGAATTGCTATATTTCTCACTTTTCCACAAATGCAATTATAACGTTTCAACGAATTTGGTCCTCACAAGAGAAGGAAAAGAACAGAATTAAATAGGATTTGTGCTATGTAAATGCACAAATTGAGAATCGAGGTAAATGTCTTAAGCATATTGACCCATGAATGTATCTCAGACTATCGCGCCGAATAATTTCCGGCGCCGTTGTAACATAATAAACGTCGCGCAGAAATTTGGAATCGAAGAGCAGGGAACTTCGGGTTTAATTACCTACTCTAAAGTTGAACAGTACGTGGGGCTAAGCCGAGAAACCGAGCCGTAAGAGTGATTCGTTTAATGCTAAAGTTAGTCGGACTTTCATGCACCTCACTTGCACCGAACTTGCAAGCGTGGGAAAGTTTCGATAACATGTAAAATTTTACGACATGACGCGGGGTTTAAGGTGATTACATTTTTTTCACGTGAACCACTTTGAAAGCACACGTCGGACTATCGCGATCGTGGGCCTGTCCGAGAACAAAAGCTGTCGATTGGCGATGATTATAACAAAAAATAAAAGAGAAAATCATCAAGCCTGCTATTTCGAATCTTTTTGTTCGTGAACGAGCAACAAAATTATTCTCTGTTATTTGCTGCGATTGGTAAATTACACATTGAATGGCTACATTGTCGATTTCCGATAGACTACAATCTCGTATCTATATTAGCTTGACCGTTCGGATATTTACTTTCTGTGGATGCTTGCACTGGCTTTTCCGCCGAGAGCCAGTAAGAAGATGTACATTCGTCCTACATAGCTTTGTAGTAGGTCCCGGATTTCAATGCTGAACCGATTAGACTTTAAAGAGTCGCTCGCTGCAGTCGACCGTTCCGGAGCGCTCATGCAAGTACAATTTCAGGCTTTCATAGCAGTATGCGAAAAAAATTGTGCACGCCCGGGAGAACACATCATTTGAGTTTCTTGTTTTTTCGGTGCTTACGGAAATGTTAAAAAATTCTGTAGAATGCTTGCAGCAAGGTATACAAAAGTGTATAACGTATACGTATATTTTCCCCTCCATTCTTCTATTAATTACTGATTTCTTCATCAGGACAGATATCTATTTTTGTAAAACACAAACACGTAAACTTTTGTAATAATTCCCACCGCATTAACTTTAAATTGTCTAGAGTGATATATACAGTTGTCCATTCTCGGAGTCTCATGAAAGTTTAACCTTGTCGCCGTTACGACCATTTTTCTGAAGACGCACTTAAAGTAATGCGGCGCAATCTTATCAAGCGCTTTGAAAGAATCATCACCACGGTCGCTGTATTAATGTAACTTTATAAGAGCGCAAAGACAAAAATTTCTGATGTTTTCATTCCGAAAATACAATCTTTTTCACCTTGCACACCTTCCACTGTTCGCCGTGCAGTTTTACACATTTATTTTTCAATATATATTTATATCTCTTGCTCGTGTGCGATACTGATGCTCCTGTCAAGACGAGCAAGTCCGTGTCGGGTATAAGCTCGGAGTTCACCCGATGAAATATTCAATTCAAAACTCGTTTGGCGACTTGTCATTCGACTGTAGCACATGGCTTTGCACGCGTGAATGTTGGCTGCACACACGTACGGACACATACCGTCTCGTGCTATTTACAAAGTTTGTCGTTGCCAATCCACGCCATACATTTTACGACTTCGACATAACATCGTACTGAGAATCGTAAATGAAATCTTCCCCATTCTTTCTCACTAGAACCCCCTTATACCTACGGTCTAGAAAACGATTTCTTTTGAAAATTACAATCATGAAAAATCTTTCAAAACGGATTCTCAATTTTCCAAATTTTGCACATGGTCTTGCAATTCGTTTAGGCTTAATGTTTACTCGACCGAAATTTTATTTATAACTCTTATTTATATCTGTGATATGTTAACGAACGTGTAAAACTTTAATAAATTGATGACCAATAAATATATAAAAGTCAATAAATTTCTGATCGCATTGACATAACAATTGATTCACAGTCGCAACACTGACGAGAATCCGTTTGTAATATTTGATATATCAAAGGAAACAACGAGACAGTAGGTACAGGCGGTTATTGTGCACTGAACTTCTGGTTTGTAATGAAGCGTACAGATACGAGACACGTGGATGCGTAGTAGGAAGTAAATCTGACCATGCACGTTTGACCTATTTGTCACACTGGAATTACAGCTCTCCCTCCCCCCCCCCCCTCTCTCTCTCTCTCATAGTCCCATTATACATGCTTTTGTTATTAGGATCAATCAAAGTTAAAATAGACATAGCAAGTGTTATATGAAAATTTCCTAAGACTGACGATGCATGTAAATTGTAAGTAAAAATAAATCACCGTTATCGTCGTCAATTTGATAATTAAAAATTAGAATACGATGATTTAAAAATTGCACAAAATTTCTGCAAGAGACAAAGCGATGTACCTTTTGAACGTGCCTTTAGAATATAATTAAATTATGCAGAAATTAAACTCTTCCCTCCGTTCCTCAGACGCATTCGTACGTTGAAACTCTTCCTCCAGTATGGAAGTAGCAATCCAATTACAGCAGCTAATTTTAATGGTGTAAGTTACGAGAGAGGTGAAATTGCATAAATACTTGAATGTGCAACGTCAAGGCACCGCAATGATAGGGGAACGGGGGGGAAAGGACTGCACAGAATTACGGACACGTTGGATTTAATATCGTGCATCGGCGAGGGAGAGGGGACAGGTTACCTTGCGGATTACATACAAAGTTTTCATCGTTACAGGCAAGCATGTCATCTTGCTAGATTTGCTACCTGTCCGCGAGTATCCTTTGTCGAGGGATGAAACTTGTCCTCGCGAAAGGGATAACTTGTCATTTTAATAAACTGTTGACCCGGCGATATTGGTTTTCGGTGGATTGATAGGTCATATCCTTCCATGACTTATGGGGGTAATTACAACTTTCGCGACGGTGAACCTTTATGACCTATAATTTAGGAACAACGTTGCTGCGCCGCAAACTTTCTCAACGTCGTGCTTTACCGCGTGAAGCTGACGTATAATTTAAGACGTTTTAGAACAATTTTATAAAATAACCCATGTATAAGACGTTATTAACAAGTATTGTTGCACGTGGCAAATAACATAAAATACACAATAAACTCAAACATGTATTGTGCAAATTATTATTCAGAAAGTTTGCGCCGACAAAAAAGTTGTACGTGCGTTTTCTTTCTGTACGAAAAGTCATCGTACAACCTTGCGCACGTCGAACGCTGGTCCAACTTACACGCATTCCTCCGGTCTGTAATTGGATTCACGTCGGGCTTCGAGCACAAAGTACGAGAAACTCGCAAACGTCGTCTCATTTCGACGGAGGGTTCGTAGGAGCATCAACAGTGCCGGTACTGGCCAATGAAAAATGAGCGACAAGACGAATGGTAGCATCTTCGGCGATGCTACCATCCTTGCCATAAGGCGATGTAGGGAAACAAATGGTCTTGTGGATGTATATTTATTACGTCGCGCGACCTCGATTGTAGAAATGCAGTCGAAACCGCGCATCTCGGATTCGCACGATGCCGCGCCGCGCCGCGACGGAGGAAAACGTGGGAGACGAAAGGGATGAGACAAAGGGGATCGTAGACGTCTCCACAAGGCTACATGCGAACGTAGCGTGATGCGCGCAGCGTTTCGTAAAAAGGCCTTGTAAAAATTTCTCCAGAAAACGGGTGGAAAACGTGAGAACGATCAGGTGCGTTTACTCGTTATTTAAGTAAAATCGTTTCTTTCCTTTGGAACCTAATAATCATTGAGCGATTTAGCGGATAGTGTTGTGAAATACCTACACAATGCAAATAACGTTGTGTAAAGGTTTACACAGGCACGACGAATTAGTAATTCTGACGCCAAATATTTTCAGAGATCCTATTATCTGGGGTTATGACCCTCGCATACACCAGCGAGTATTATTCGAGCCGATGGAACCCGGAGGTCGTTTGGGGACCTGATTTTCCCCGGACAACTGCAGAATTTATATTCGGTCACTTTAAGCGGCACGTTCGTTCCGCGTCCCAATTAAGACAGTCTCGTCGCAATTAATGACTGCGAGACTACGAGTTATTGTTTGAAACAGAGGATCCACGACAATCAATTAAGATTGTACGAATCAAGATAGATCGATAATAAAACACTTTTACCTCGATCTCGGTGTGTCGCGAAAGAGAGAGAGAGAGGGGGGGGGGAGAGAGAGAAAGAGAGAGAGAAAGAGAGAGAAAGCAGTTTCCCCGTTTGCGGGTTCAGCTGCTTCCCATTAGCGTTAATGAAAGAAGTGTACAGTGATTTCGTGCTCTTTCCATTATACGCCGAATTCCGGATGCCTAATGGACACACTCTTAATTAAAGTTGTCTCATTCGGTCGTGTAGATTTCGTGATCGCAGAACCCGTTTATAATTTCGTCGTCGAGGGTGTGTTTCGCGAATTATTAAAAACCGTCTTCGTAGGCGTATCGATACTGCCGGGGCGCGTAATATGGTTTTGCACTTGCTTACGAGAACATCGATCGCAACACAAAAGCGCATTGTGATGCACCGCAATATTACCATATCTGCCGAACGCCGTTCGAAAGCCTGTAATGCTTTTTTAATGCTGTAGGTATTCGATGTGACCTGGATCCGGCCTCTGTATATCGGATTATTTTACAATTTTACGTCAATTTCTTTACGTAAAAACGCAGGTATACTGTGTCGCCACGCGTATTATTGGAATTCATGTAATGCAAACTTCCTTTTTTTTTTTTCAGCAAGAAGTCGAATTATATTGCCGGATATAACGACTGCGACTTGTAAAGCATATTAAATTTTATGACAATCGTTAAGAAAATCTCTCGCTTCTTCGCGCCTGAATTCAAGGAGCTTCCCCTCAGCTCTCTCGCCCGTATTTTTTGCATTTACATTTCGTCGCGAATGATTAATGTCTCGCACCGAATGGAGCTGCGGAAATCGTCGTCCGCGCTTAAACTGGGGAAAAAAGGGTTTTATCCCACGCAACTGTCGATTCGCGTTTACGAACTGGATTATACGCTGAACGTGTAACGCACAGCAGTCGCTTTAGTGGTACTAAAATCTCGCAACCGGCTTACACACATTGTATTCGAGCAGCAAGGTGCAATCTATGCTGTAGGGGTCGCAGAAATGCCCGGTTAGCTTTCGTGAAACGCCAGAGCACAATTAAAAACGAAGACCCGTTATTCTCAATTGAGAATAACGCGGCGGTAAGTGTTCGCACCGCAGGGAACATAAATCATTCGCGAATTCTTTCACGTGCCGCGATCTTTTTGTTCACATACTTATGTGACTTTAATCTGAATTTTGAATAGTTGTCAAAATGTATTTCAAAATATATTTTTTTAAAATAAAGTGTCATCTTATGGTATCTCAGTATCGGATAAACATTTTATTCTTGTCCTAAAATAATGAAGAATCTATAACTATTAGGTACGAATAAATGAAGACTCGAATATTAAATACGAATATACAAATAATCAGATATTTGCTATATTTGACAGAGAAAAGTCCCCTATTATAAGATAGGCTTCTAATATGAGATAGCAGGTTTTCAACATCCAAATTCAATCACAATCTTTTTTCGCGGCGATTGCACGATCTAACAATGAATTTTCCACTAAACAGATCTCACTGCAAGGGTAATAAATTCATGGTAGAACCAACAGACGATGCCTATTAATTTAGTAGAAACCCCGCTGCCTCATATTAGGAACCTGTATAACCCTCATAATAGGGGATTTTCCTCTATTTGTATGCGTGAAAATTAATCAAAGAAAAATACCAGAGGGAAGATAAAAACAAGTTTTAACGATTGTAAAATATCGCGATCGCTGGAAAAGACATTTAATTCTCCGCTCCAGACTGCGCTGCTCTGATTGGACGGCAATAAATTGATAGAGCTATCTAAACTCTTCAAAATGCGCGTGCTCCATATTCGTTTGATCCGTTCGACCATCAATTTATCTGCTATATTTCAATCAATTGAATTGAATTTACAGAACTGTAATCACAAACTCGTAAAGCATAAATGAATTTTATTTGTGCTACAAGTGACATCAATTCGGATTACGTGGTTTTGTGCGATATATTAATAAGAGATGTATAAATTGCACAAATTAATAAAGATACATTAAATTAGTATCAGCAAACTGTGCACGCGCGTTCAATCAATAAGCCAATTAACATTTTCTGTTCTTCAATCATCAGCAATATATTAACGATAGCAACAATAACAATAATAAACATCAATCAAATTGCAGTGCACACTAATTTAATTAAATACACGTTGTTGATGTTTATTTGACATGCGACGAACCGCATCGTTCCAAAGTATTACTAAATGAAGACGAATTATTTGCGATATTTCGGAGTGAATTGACATTCTTCGAGCGCTGATCCTTTAACTCTTGCATTTGATTAAGGAGCGATTTATGAAATCTGAAAGAGACAAAGGTAGTCATTGTGTCGCAGACATTTAGTTCTCTTTCTCGTTAACCCCGAGCGTTCCCGCATAATCGAATCAATAACGGATGAGTAATTTTCTTCGTCGACCGGAACAGATCAGATCAGTCATGAAATTCCGGCTCTAAAGATGCACAGCGATGAAAAATCATTTATCGCAGTCATTTATCACTTTGGCAATATCCTATAAAAACGCGAACGCAATACACATTCATATATAATAATTTTCTGTAGACACTTGGAAGAAATATTATTTTCTTCATAAATATATCACGAGCCGTTATCAGCGCACATATAGCGTAATTTTATTATAGCGATAGAGAAAGCGAAAATAGGAAATAATTATATGGGATATGTAAATTACGGGAGAAATGGAGCACACAGAAATGGATCTGATTGTTTGGCTGACCCGGATTAATTCAAAGGGTCTTTTGTCGTGCAGTCTGCCAGAAATTCTGTACTTATCTTCCGTCTTTTTTTCCCCCCCAAGATCTCGAGTTCGCGATGTTGTCATCATCTCTTGACAATGTATTACCATTTCGCATCTCCTTTGAACTTTCGTGTTTCATCCTTTCTCAACTACTGCGAAGATTATTCCGAAATTGCACGGAGTAAGGAGGAATAGGTTTTCAATTTCCGTGATCTCGCGGAGATGTGTATACGACGATGGACAATCTGCTTTTGCGTTTAAAAGAGAACAAAGGATGAACTTTGCGCGGCTCTGTGTAAAATTGTACAACTGTGTCTCTCTACGCAACCTTGCAGTATTGGGTATCCGATCTTTTCGACAGCCGACGAAGAAAATCAGGGATTGACCTCGGTGGACTTCCGGATCGTAAGAAAGCGCCGTTACACGCTCACCGAGAAACATATCGGTCGTTCACGAACCCGAAAGATTCTCTCGCAAATGCCTTTTTCAGGATTACGAGGAAGACTGAAGAGTTATGGCTGCTTTACCGTTTTAATAGATTGTACAAATTTTTACTCATGGAAAGTATCGAAGGTATCGCAAATTTCGTAGCTAATGTTGTAACGCACGTTGCCGCAATTAAAAGAAGTAACAGAGGGTGACAAAAAGTAGTTTCAATTGTAAGAGAGAAATAAAATCAATACTATATCTTTATCAATTGCATTTTTCGTACTTTCGCCATACGTATTCTCACTGGATGGACAATCTGTTCTTTACTTGAGTAATTGATATTTCGCGTCATCTTAAAAAATGGAAAAATTTCAAATTTATACCAGCTATAGAACAATACGTAAAGTGCAATAAAGAAATGATGTCAGAATAAAGTATGGCGGGTACCTTCTCCCCACAACTTTCCAACATTGTGTCGTTCGTTGCGGTAAAGCCACCTGCTCACCATTACAGCATAATTGTACCTTTTGTGTTTCAAGTATCCGTAAAATTTCTGAGTGCTTCGTAAGCTCAAGCGAAACCTTCGCGCGGTTACGAAGCGTACGAAATAAAGGGTCAAAAGGCTACGCGGCTGCAATTTTATCTCGCGCCTCTTTATTCTTTCGCGCTTGTTTAGTTTTCTCGTGATAGAAAGTGGAATTGCCAGTGATAATAATTAAATAGTATTTGCCTTATCCCATATTGTTAATAAAGCTTTGAAAAGAGAAAGGTAACAAGCGTCTTTGCTCTACGGTAAAATCTTGCACGGATTTTAAACTTGTTGCAACATAAGGACGTATAAACCAAATGAGACATGCTCAAATCTGAACATTTGAATACAAATTTAAAAGCACTTCGATATGTTTTCCATTCCGAGTGAATAGAAATGCAAGTGGCGAAGACATAAAACGATCAGCAAAGTGAATGTACAATTTATTCAACCTTACATGACACACTCGAGTTTTTCGTGCTTTTCAACACGAATCTCGCATTTTTACGAGAATCCCATTCTAGCTGCACCATTCAAACCGAGTGCCGGCGGCTTACGTGGAAATCTTGCCGAGATTGTCTCTTGGAGAACACCAGTTCGAGTCTTTTCACACGCTTCTTACATTGTTAACGATGCGATGTCTTTGATTCAAAAACTATTTATATATACATTAGAGTAGTAAACGCAATGGCGTTAAAAACGTTAAAACGCAAATATCCAAATACAAACGGTTATTGCGTCGTTGATGCAAAAAAAATTTTTTTACAATTAAGAAACCAGAGATTAATTCGTCCGATATGTTTCAGAAATAGTCGTCAATCTGCCTCCCTTGCGAATACCACGTTTGAGGCATCACCGTGTCACGGATTGGGATCCGTATTTCGAAAATGCAGACGGCCAGGGTATCAACGGCTCGCAAAATGTGGCACTACACTTAGGTGCAACAGCCTATCTTGATTGCCGCGTCGCTATGCTCTCTGGGAAGAAGGTGCGTGTTGAATCATTCGCGACCGAATCGATGCTAGTGAAAGTAATTAGAATAACAACATATACTAATTTTCACATATATCGAAATCCATCATTTATTACTCGGCAGAAAAATAATGCCAGACTAGCACAGGCTAATTAATCGGAATAGCAGAATAACAGTCGCAACAATTACTTTATCACTTTCCTTTATTACTTATTCGCACTACTTGAAAATCTCATCTGATACTCGTATCGTAACTACTTTCTTACTGCATCTCGCGCTGCACGATCTGATCCTAACACGGTGGATAAATATTTTCGCGGACTCCAGGTAATGTGGTTACGACGGAATACCGATTGGGCGTCCCTCTTAACTCTCGGGAACACTACCCACATATCGGACTCAAGATACAGCGTGAGCTTTCAGTATCCAAACAATTGGAGATTGGCCATCTCCGGTGTACGGAGGGAAGATCACGGAGTGTACGTTTGCCAAGTGAATACGCATCCGCCGAGGATGCTGGTCACGAACGTCACCGTTCTTGGTAATGCTATGTTTTAACGAGGAAATAAAAGAAATCTCGCGGGGCAAAACTACTAGATGTGCATGCAGATACAGAAAGTTTACCCGATACGAGCACGTTATGTCGATAATGAGAAAAATGAAATAACAGCGCGATCATTATAACGCTTGAGTTGCGTAAACACGCGCGAGAGGAGATAACAATATATTTTGCCATAAAATCCTTTATCGGTTGCACGTATAATATGTATGTAACGAGCCCCATTTTGTCCCCCTCCTAGCAAATTAATTATTATCGCGGCTCGTCGTATTTTCTTTGTGTGAAAAAATTCCGCCCGTCGATCGATCTATTTTTCACATAAACCGCAATTCGCGCCGAAAAGCGGAAGCGCTCGAGATTGCTCGCTGTGTACGCTTCCGCTCGCAAAATATCTAGCGGTACATCTGCGTAACAAAATATAAACAGTTACGCGGCAGTGCGGTATGCATTAACCCGCGGGTATAAACATCGGAAATATGGTACTATTCCGCGGGTATTACTCAACGAAACGTAATGAAAAATTAAAGTCTCGGTATAAATGAAGCCAGACATAAATTTTTAATACTACGGTGAGAGAGAGAGAGAGAGAGAGAGAGAGAGAGAGAGAGAGAGAGAGAGAGAGAGAGAGAGAGAGAGTA
>NW_011967188.1:189570-196491 GCF_000949405.1 Vollenhovia emeryi
AGAGAGAGAGAGAGAGAGAGAGAGAGAGAGAGAGAGAGAGAGAGAGAGAGAGAGAGAGAGATTGCCTTTTTAGATAAATTATACATGAATTTTCTCTGTCACATTCTCATCTCGTATTTTATTTGCTTCTGTAATTAATATATATCGTGTTTTATCTCTGTTTATATTTGAGAGAGAGGGGGGGGGGAAAGGGGGAGAAAGAGGAAGTAAAAAGCATGGGAGAATAAATCATAAAATTCTATCGGTTTGTAGGGTACTTACACTTTTTACGGGTAACTCCGACCTGAAATCTACGTGCGCCCGCCGGATATTTTTGACTGATATATTACGGAACATTGGTATAATACGGTGACATCTCGGTAGCCGCGAGATGTATGCATTGTTTTCCATTTCGGGACGCGAAATCCTACGTATACGTTGCGAATTGCCGGCTGTCGCGGCGCACCTAAACGGAACAGTCGCGAATTTAAATTCCTCCCTCGTAAAGATTCAATTACCGTGAGAATATCTTGCGCCATCCCGCCTGGAAACAAGCCAGCCGCAGTTGTATCACGTAGTACGACTCTTTTGCAACAGCAACGATGCAACTTTATTTTACCGCTCCTCCCTCGCATCTCGACAAATAGGCTCGCATGTGCCGATATATCTCCACGTGTTACTCGCGGTGCCTTCCAGCTATTGTTACTTTTTTTTTTTAACACTGGTTCAATTACGAGAGATATAAATATTAATTACGTAACTCGGAAAACTGCAAAAAATGAAATCCGAGCGTGAAAGAAGGCGGGGCTTTTCTCTCGCGAGTTTTCGGGATCAGGTTCGATATTGCCAAATGTGAATTTCATACCGATCATAGCGTTTTACATATACGGCTATTAAATTACACGTGTTCTCCACACCTGTGCGCGCGTAATAAAAAAAACGGAAAATGCACGAAAAGAGAAATGTAGAAAAAAAAACGCATCGATCACGGGTATTATTCGGTGGTAACGTGCGTGCCTTTACAGCGCCGGATATTAGAATCATCGACGAAGCCAGACACGAGTTACGGGACCGATACTACAAGACCGGAAGCGGAATCGAGCTAGCGTGCGTCGTCCGGCCGTCCTGTCCGGACTCGAGGGTGCCGTATCCCGTGTGGCGGAAAAATGGCGAGACGTTGCCGGATCACGTCAACGTTTATCACATTAATGGGTGAGCATATATCGCGAGGTAGCGATGGATCGAAGAGAAGCTCTCCCGGAGACGGATGTACGGCCTCGTCTCGATTTGCACGCGCGCGCGCGCGCGCGTGTGCACACGTGCAGACATTGTCTCTGCTCGCAAATACACGCGAATCGCTCTCATCCTCTCGCTACGCCGACGGCATTACCCTCCTAAACCCGTAGGGCGTACGCGTTGACGAGCGATAGCACACGCTTTGTGCGACGCAACCGCTGCGATTGATCCACCTCGAGATTCGCCGCGACACGCATTGAAAATTTATCTCTCTTTCGGTTAGATAGAACTGGAGCGCAATCTTCCCGCGCGAATTTTATTATTCCCGCGGCAGTGAGCGACAGACGCGCGCGCCCAAGTTCGGTTGAATTAGTATTCAAAGGCTATTTGTGCCCGCATTACATGTACGTTTACGTGGCATTTGGATTATCATGCAATTCTTTATTCAAGCCCGTAAGTCGGTTGCGCTCGGCATCTCGTAGAATATTTATACATCGCCGCGTTTCCGACGCACGTAAATATACGTACGGCTATATAGTGCATCTGGCACCATCTCCAAAGAGATTACGTATTCTTAATATATTTTTTTATTTTTCCATTTTCTATCGTTAAAATTCAGCATACGAAAGCCGGCGTTACAGATGCTGCGAGGAAGTTGCGCGTACGGCGATACGCCAAGTAATATAGCGATATGTTTTTTTAGGTCGAACGAGGATCTGGTGACGAGGCTCTACATCGAACGAGCGAAAAAGACTGACAGCGGTGAATATACGTGCTCAGTAAGCCAATTCAGCACGGCCGCGGTACATATTCACGTCCTAAATGGTAAATTAAATTAAAAGTCATCGAACGCGCAGAATTAGCGAGACATAAATAACGTTATATTTCCGATGTCATCGAACAGTTTTACTTCCCTTTGGTAGATGTTTCCAAAAAACATCTAACGTCCATGAACAATTTATAATTTTCAACACACGCTACTAGCTTTTTAATCTTTATATTAAAAACAATTAAATATAATTAATGCAGTTTCAATGAAACATTTTTGTTAAATGGATATAATAGTGTATGGATAAAAGTCCCATATTGTAAGATAGGATATGAGATAGTAGGCTTTAAACATCCAAATTTAATTAGAAAAAAATTTTTTCAACGTTTACACGATCCAACAATGAATTTCCCACCGAGCACGCTTCACTCCAAGGACAATGAATTTATGATAGAATCAACAGATGATACCTTTTTATTTAGTAGAAACTCTGCTATTACACTGAAAAAAATTTCTGGTTGAATATGGACGAATCAGATAATTCCTTTAGGATTTACTAGAATTCCTTTAGGATTTACCAGAATTCCTGTAATCCTACAGAAATTCTGGTAAATCCTAAAGGAATTCTGGTAAATCCTAAAGGAATTATCTGATTCGTCCATAATCAACCAGAAATTTTTTTCAGTGTAGAAACATGCCTCATAATAAGAGACTTTCCTCTACACGTATTATAACTTGATATATCGTATTACCCGCTTATTTTTTATTGCAGGTGAAAAACAAGCTGCTGTCCACCACGATCAATGGAACGCAGCACGTACCAATTGTTACGCAGCTCCTACTGGGTTCTGCGTTGTGTTCGCCAGTTTACTTCTTTACATGTGGCAAAGTTATTTTCTATGAGGCTCATTGGTAATGTTAAGTTATGTATCGCGTCAGGTGGCACGTTGTATCTTATCAAGTTACATGTTGTATCGCGTCAAGTTACACGTACTTCGACGGCACTTCTGTATGAGTTACGTTATTATACATGTATTACTTCGAGCTCAACAAAATACGTGACTTTTGATTAATACGGTAGTACCGTTACGAATACGAATCCGTTGTATAAATCTGTGTCAGTATTATCGGATTATAAATGAGGAATAGATATTGATATTAAAATAAATATTGTATTTCTACGCTGTCAGAGTTCTATTGTTTTAAACGAAAGAACAATGTCACTTATAGTCGCCAGTGATGATTAAAAATTAAAAAGTGAGCTTATTGTCAACCCAACTGGCGTTGGGTTGATATCTCTGTCCGATATCCGATGATATCCGATATTTCTGGAACGTTAAATAGGTACACTCTGTGACTGACATATCTGCGATCATCACGAGACCTTTTGTTTGGTACCTACTTTGTGACCAAAATCGAATGCGAAAAAAATGGGGCCGATCTTGTTCTCACTCTTTTATTGAATTCGTTACGTTTCGACCTGATTTCAGATCTTTTTCAAGTAACAAAACTGCAAAATTAATCTCTTATACTTGTTGACTTGCAGTATTACTTGAAAAGAACCCGAATGAAGCAAGGTCGAAACGTTGTAACGAATTCAATAAAATTGGCCAGTTGGGTTGACAATAAGCTCATTTTTTAATTCTATTGTTTTCTCCTATTATTCTTTCCTTCTTTAAACGTTCAATTAAAACTATTCTCTTTTAAGTTTTCTGTTTTATATATTAAACTCGTTAATTCTGCATATATCAATCTATCGTATTCGGTATTTTTGATAAATTTTTTTGAACGATATCATAAAAGAAAATCTATCTACGACAGATCAGTTAAAGGCGGAACTGTATCGACTGTCGTAAATAAAGCTTACGCAAGCTTCGCAAGCTCGATGACTATTTCTATAATGCCAATAGTAGAAAACGATGATACTGTGCACACAGAATCACTGTTTTATCAATTTTAGCAAAGGATGGTCGCTACTATTATCTATAAAACCATAATGTATACACTATATATGTATATGCGTACAATATGTGTATGTTATTAGGCAAAAAATTAAAAATTCTGGAGGCCACATTATTTTTTTCTAAGTCCATAATATTGAAAGCAGATAAACAACAAGACCGTTGTTTTCCACTCTATTATTAACATGTTTAATATGATGTATCAATTAATATTGTTTTAAACATTTCTGCGGTTTAGATCATCCGTTATATTGAAGGATGATGATAGAATAAAAGCTTTGTTGTATCGGGAAGTTTGAGGGACGAGTGGCTTGTTAAAAGTTAATACCGTGTTAAAAGTTTCAACGATATCCATCATCATCAATATTATTAATAGGAAAATACGCCATAAAATCTGTCTATCGAGTTATATATAGTATAGAATACGCTGCCTGCGAGTTGGATGCGTCGAAATTAGATGCGCTTACTTCTCGCGATGCCTCGTTATATAACGTGTTCTTGGTACACCATATTTCTTGGTGTCCGTTATCCGCAGCGCCTCCCCCACTACAAAATCTCAAACAAGTAAGTTATGGAAGTTCTTTACAGTTAGGCATAGACTCTCTGAACAGGTGTCTTGCGCAGAAGCTTAAAGGTTTGCCGCAACCGCAGACTCTCGCGAAATTTACAGCATTAACTAAATACTTACTGTTAATGATTTTCTTAAACGATTAACATACGTTTAAATTCACGGGGTTGTTAATTCTACGAGTGTCGATCATAGTTACGTAAGATTCGTACGCGTAATCATGCACTGTTAATTGCTTTTTAATCAACCGTCGTGTGAGTAAAATTCCTCGATAACTAGTCTGGAAAGGCAGGTTTTACCTTTTTTTTTCATCAATCTCCTGCAAAATTTCGCGACTCTTTCAACAGAGACGTATCGATCTAAGATACGACGTTAGTTCCCCGCATCTCTCAACCCGTGTTTTTAGCCTTTCAGCCTTAATGGTGCCTTTCAGATCCACTTAAAAGAATGTTTATAAAATATGATGGGCGCGGCAGAAAACTTGGACTGTAGTTCGCGGTTGGATGGGTTGTACGGTGTATGCGACGCAGCGACACCCATAAGCCAGCTTCGTCAAAGTTATCGAAGAATTTATCGCGACGACAAGGTGAGATACAAACTTTTATAACGACGTATAAATCGCTAGTCCTCGATCGATCGCTTTAGCTCGATAGCTTTACGTGGCTTATGAATATTTCTAGCGATCGCAGTCTTTAGAATTCAGATCGCGCACCTACGTCGAGGTTTCCTCACTTCTGGAAAACAGGCTCCGAAAGGTAGGTTGAGAATAATAGATCAAGTGCGGATTTTTAAATTTTAAACGCTTCCTTTGACAAATTGAAAAAGATTTAATTTTTCAACGGACGAAATAGATTGCTTTATAACAATACACCGTATCCGTTTAATAATTGCCTTTTAGAAATTATTTTAAAGACTCAGAAGTTACGATCTTTCTTGCGCAAATAGGATTTAATCTGCAAATAAGGTGTCTAGCAATAAGACGCAAATTGTCTCTCGCAATGTTTGGCTACGAACAGAAGTAGTGAGTTATCGAATTGTAGAACGATTCAATGGCAACGTTTTCCCGACTGCCGATCGTAACGAAGGGGTGCGGTAAGGCAAGAGAGACAGGGTAAGCAATGATAGGGATTAGAGCAAATACATTGGCGTAAAACTTTCCGCCGGGCTCGTCTGCATCCGAAATGCGCATCGTATAATTAAATTCCTCTGGTCAATACGGATCGACGAACAATCCAATCGGTAAGACGGAAACAGTTCTTTTAGCTGAAGATAAAACCAATGTTGGAATACCTAAAATTTCTCTTCTCGCTGCTTTCAGCGGGCAGAGAATAATGGTCGGAACGGCAACGACAAATCTATTACAGCGAGAAAAATCCCACGTCTCTTTCTCCGCTGGCTTCCACGTGGATAACTCAAGTACAACGATTAAACGTTGCAGCAAGTTATCAATCTTCATTCAGCGTTATTACAGAATGTAAATGGAAAAGCCGAATAAAATAAATCCCCAAATTTTGCTCATCGATACTTGCATATTGTACTACAACGCTGTTTCGTATTTTAACTACGTCCATTCTACGTTATCGCGGTTTTTCTCCAAACGTGTTTACGTTATAACGAATACGCAAAATTATCTTTCCGCGCAGATATTTTCTCTGGTGAATTCCCTCTATCCAGTACCTTCTTCCCCACGTAAATTACTTGTCAAAGCACCGCGTCCGTGTCTGCCAAGGGACTACGTCGTATTGTCGCTCGTAAACTGTTCTATTTTCTCTAAATTATTCCTCTATGCCCGGGGATTAATGCAACCGGTTAGAATAAATCTCAATGCCGGTAGACAGTTTTAATCGTCGTCTTTCAGCGTCAGTCTTATTTCTTTGCATCAACGTAAACTCGTGGGACCAAAACTCGGGGTATCCGACCTCCATAGGTCGTCTTTATAACGTCGTTTATTCACTCTTCTCGCATAGTCATTGACGTGAAAAAGAGTAAAAATCTCTTTTGATATAAATTATGCGTAACATCGCGAACAACGTTATTTTCATACGACACAAAAATCACAAAACATTTATGCAACGGTGCGTTATTAATAACAGACAAAGTTGAAAATCCAATTTTACTGGCTGGCAAAAATGTTTTTTTGTTAAAAAAAACACAACGTTTCGACCGTGAATTTCTCCCGGTCCTTTTCAAGTGTAGGGTAATCACATAACGATTCGAAATTCGGACATTGTGCCAGCAATATACAGGGTGAGTCTTTCCATATCCGACAAAATTTTTGAGAAGGTAGAACGGATCAAGATGAACGGAAAAGTCCTATACCATTTTGCAATTTTCGTAATAGTTAACGAGTAATTAATTATTAAAAATCGTTGTCTTAGGCCGGCCTACCGCCCAATTTGGGCGCGTGG
>NW_011967188.1:197738-243849 GCF_000949405.1 Vollenhovia emeryi
TCTGAATCCGAAGACTGCAAATGTAACAAATTGGTAGAGCTGTAGTCGCCGGTAATAAAGCAATTAATAACAGAGTTGCATAAGTTGATAATGATACGATTGCGCATGCTTAAAAATATTAACGTTTAATATCACATTATCCGTATGAATATTAGCAGCTATACAACTCTTTTATTCTTCAATTAATTTTGATTATTAAATAAAATCGGCAGACTCGCAGTCATCGCGCCACTCTCTCGTCGAAACTATTAGTTATTTGAAACTGAACCACCAGGTATGATATTTTACACAGTCCATACGTAATGCACAGCAATCGCAATTATTACATTATCAATAGCGCTGTGTCGGATACGAGGGAACGACCGTATCGCCTGCCGTTGCAGTGCAATGCGATTTAGTGCGCGAAATGGACAACCCCATGTGGCGGATGTGTACACGATACAATCGTAAATAGCCACGCTTTCTCGCCCGCATATAATTATCTCTGTTTATAAATCGCTTCTGCAACAGCAACGTCGAGTCTCCGATTTTTTTTCCAGTTGCATCTCGCGTGCGTACGTTAACCGAAATGTAAATAAGTAATACAATTACACAATGGACGGTCCAAGTGTCAGCGTCATTCCATTTTAATTCAACGCAGTGCCCTATAAGCTACGCTCTTTCGTTGATGAAAAAGAGCTTTTTTTACGTATAAATGCCGTTTTGTTTCTAACATTATAATACGCTATTCGAGCATTACTTTGCTCATTAATTATTATCAACTCTAGCAATAAGACGTAAGATTTAGATTTAACCGCAATAATTCCAGTACTGGCGCAGCAAAGAATCGCAGAAAATGTTGAAAAAGTGGAACGGAATAACTCGACCGCAAGAGGGGACGCGACGACCCGGTTCTACATACAAAAAGGCCTCTTGTGTATGGCACATCGCTCCGGGATAGGAATAAGAAAACGTTTGATTTATTGCCGCTGCCAGGGCGCCCAGGTTCAAAGACTTCCCCTTTGCTCGCGCTATTAGGATCGCGCTATCTCGCACGTGTCCGCTAAAAACCCCCTCGTATAGCCGAGAGACCAAGCTCGTGGTTCCACGGTTTTCCGTTTCCTGTGCCAAGACCCCGTGGCGAGAGTGCGATCCTTAATTCTCAAATACTTTCGTTCAAATGTCAAGTTTTCAACATTCTTGCACTCTTACCCGGAGGGGTCGCCGTGATTTTCGCGTTCCGGCCTCCGCGTTTCCTTCGACGCTTCCCTCCGCCCAAGTCGAACTCGTGATTTTCGCCGGCGGTCGATTCGATATCGACGCGATCGGCCAAGTTGAGGCAGCAACTTCCTGCGTCCGGCTTCCTGCCGGGGAGTTAATGACGGTCATTGGGAGTCTTATCTCCGGAATATTCTAATAGGGCTCGCCAAGTCCGGCTCTTGAGACGGCCGTTCCGAAGGCGTAACGATCGATGCCGACGTCTTCGAGGGCTGCTGGATCGTTAGCGTTTGTCTGACCACAAACGGCTCAAATTTACATTGATTGGTCCGCTCTTTGCATCCTAATATTTACATGGAAAATATCGGTACGCGACTCCTCGCGCGATAATAGATCGGCTTTCTCAGAAGTGATTTGCAATCGTAGGCCCTTAATACCGGACAGCGATATACGCGTGGTACGATTTATATTCGATATTTATCAATCCCTGGTATATCATTAAATATGTTATCGTGGCGAATCAATGTTATGCTTTCGACTACGTGCTTTCTGAACTGATAACTCGCTGCGGCCCGGCATCGATCCGCAAGACCATCGCATTCGCTGTACATTATGAAACTTAGATATGTACCGAGATAATGTAGTAGTGACATGACTGGCTTGTGTAACGGATTACAATATTCAAATTTTCCAATTTCCATATCTACGCATATTCGCGTGTCTATATGTATATCGATATCGCATTTATATACACGGCGAAATGTCGATAAAATGTCGCGTATTCTCAAGAAATGTCTCGTTCGGACGTAACGTCATACATGACGGAAGAAACGTACGCGTTTCGCCACGTTTTTTTGTTTCAGGTACCTCCCTAGACTCGTGATATTCTTGACGATGAATAAATCCCCCCCCCCCCCCGGATTAGCCCCAATTTGCCGATCGGTCGATTTACGTGACGAAATCTATATTTAATTCGCGGTTGACACGCGGACAACACAAACGAAATCAATAGCGGCAATAAAGCAATCTAGATCGGAAGATAAGGTGACAGACCGGAGGCTCTTGTCAGGGGGAAGAGCAGCTGGCGATGCGCGGATAACCGGCAATTAGCAGGAGATATTATCGCGATTGGCGATGTGCTCCAGATCTAAGATCTATATATTACTGTCTGGGCCATACCGCCATTCCGCCGTTCGGTCGTTCTCGCCGCTCTTCCCTCTCGGCCATTTTAATTGCTTTTATTCCGACGGCCTGATCGACCGACGTCTGCGAACAAGATACGTCCGCGTCGTTTATCAGACGACCTTATTCGGGGAAAGTTCGAAACTATTTCCCCGACACTCTCGACCGACCACCATTCCTACGCGGCAACCATGCGGTTTCGCGGCGGTTCGTGACGCGAATTAAGTTTATTCGCAGAAGCGCACACACGTGCGCGAACGAAACGCGTCCGCAAAATGCAACCTTCGGGTTTCTCTTCCATTTTTTTTTTACTTGAGAAACCACCCGCGTAGATATCGGATTCCCGACCCGATTTGCGCACATATGTCGTTCGTTAAGGCGCGCGTGTGTTAAATATGGCTGAAGGGTGTTATTGCCTCGCCTGGTAATGTTCGAATTAGAGAAACTCGCACGACATATCGGAATACCGATCTATCTTTTGCTCACGCTCTCGGATCAAGGCGACATTCTTGAAAAATCCACGAAAGAATTGTTTCTCAAAACTATTCGTCCAAATATGGCAACTATTCTACGAGATTAAACTACCTGCGAGAAACTACAGCTCGCGCGTATCCCGCGTGCCGGCTCGCGAATGCTCATTCATTCACACGCGCACGGATGTGAAGCGGACCCTTCCTTACGTCAATAGTACTTTATTCAGCACTTCATGCAGCATTCTACGGCGTTATTATGGCGCGAAACAACGCAACTATCTTTTGACGACCCTCGCCTCAAACGGCAGACTCGTTCGCGCGCGGAAAATGCTTACCGTGAGGCACTTTCGAATTGCGCGAGCGTTATTAAAGTGTAAGCTCGAAAAAAGTGACGCGGCGATATAAAAGTCAAGACAAAAGGTGCCGCTGGTGATCGTCGTTGCGGATAATGAAAGAGCCGCGGAGCTTCGGCAAAGGAAAGCCAGCGAAAAGGGCAGCGCATGACGGAAGCGCTGTATACGAGAAAGAAATGCGCCGAGCGAATGCAGAAGAGATACGAGATGTTGATACCCGAGATGAGAGCCCGTTGTATCGCGAAATAAAAGTTACCTCGCAACGGAACAGCCGGCGCACGTGATCCTATTCTAATCGCAGTGCATCGCACGCGCACGCGATTATTTTTCATTTCCTTGCTCGCAGATACGTGTAGCCCCATCCGCCGCGCGGATGCGTACATTCTCTATTCCGATGAACAATGGACGGCAAATAAAAGAGATACTGCGCGATATCTCGTATCAACCGCCTTCGCTCCGCAATCATTACGAGCTGTCATTAAGGCAGTCATTCCGTCTTGAATTACCGAGGTAGCTGGGACACTCAATTAGCACCGGACTCTGAGATGCATCCGTTATTGAGCGTAATTTGTCTCGACGTTGAATCCGACCTAAGAGCGATTCTGGCTTTTTTCCCCCCCCTTTTCTTTCGAGAATACCCTATTTTCTGTTTGCGCTAACGAACCCTGCAGCGCAAATTGCCGTCAAAAGGATGACTTGAATATTCAACGCGATTCAAAACGCATTAAACCTCATTCAAGATAAAAGAGGTTCGTTGAGAGAATTCAAAAACATTTTGCCGTGATTCTCACGTAAATAGCGAAAATCACGTGTATCGTGTCGCAAAGCTGCATAGTTTTTTCCGTGTATTTTTGAAAATTTGTCCGTCGCCGCGTAGTGACACCGAAACCATTCGCGAGCGTAAACGATGTCACGAAATTGAATCTCAATTTCAATATGCCTCAAATGATATAATACGTGCCTCAAATATTTTATGCATTTCTATCAAGTGCATTATCTTTTGTTCGGTATCGTTATTTTCCTACGACGAACGGATTCTTTTTCTATATTGTTATTTTATAACAAAGGTCAGGATAAAGCAGCACATAGCCGCGGCAAATTCTACAGAATTCTACAGAACGCACGGGGAGGTATCAGAATTTCTGCGATGCGCCGCAGCGTGAAACAAGACTTTTAACGAGCCCGTTGGACTAAGCCCGTTTTAGAGTTTCCGTTCCCGTGAACAACCATAATTTTGTTGGCTTCGTTCAACTCTGTAAATTACGGTGTTCGCAACATGATTACCACGTGCGCTCACTTTTCAGGAAATTGCGTTTAGCGAGGTATGTTTATCACGGTGGCGAAACATTACCTAACGCGCATACCCGACATTGTCTTGCCGGTTACACGTTCGCCTATAGTTAAATTGGCACACAATTTGCCGGTGATAATTTGTCACATCGTTGATTTTTACGGCTGACGGCTCGCGCACGCAACGTAACGTCTGGCCGAACGCGCGCACAACTTTCTCTCTCTCTTACAGTTTTATCACACGTCCGTTTCGCAGTCGTGCCGCACGACGCCTCATTGCCTGCGAGAAACAACGGTGTCGCGTGAGAAGCTACCTCGTGTACGAAATCCATCCTTCCGCGACGGTCCGCGGATAAAGTTGGCGAACGCGATACAACACTCGGCCGATGTTCTTTATCGCACGGTCACGTACAACCGCGATTAGCTTTGTGGTGTCGTCGTGGTTTAGCTGGTTACGTCGCGGCAAAGCCCTCTTCCGAAATGGCCGCGCTCTCCTCAAAGGTACAAAGGAATTTAGTGAGATAAATGTACTCACATCAAACGTGGGATAAATGGCATGTTGAGGTTCGTTGCATACTTGCGCATGACACGCTGATGAGAATTCTCGTGCGTATTCTTCCCGATCGTTATTTTCCCGCGTACAGGTAGCCGGCCGAGGTAGCTCGACGAGAAAATTTATCTGCAGAATTCTACATTCAAGCCGCGACTTTGCATTCCTGCGTTCGTGTCGCGACGCGTTTGCATCATTCCATCAGGATACGATCTGATTATATTTTCTAGGGTTTATTCAACGCGCCGCGTGTTGGAACTCGACTGTGCGGCCCGTGGCCATTCACATTTTTGCTCATGCATCAGCAATTTTTTTCTGAAATTTCCTGAATGACAAGAGCGTACGGAGTTTGCGGATTAAGAGCGCTCAAAGCGAACAACATGAAACAAACAGGCTTGCTGGATCCCGTTTGGGTCGAACGCATAGGTCGGTGAGTCCGATGATTGCAACCGGACTCTCCAATCAAAAGAAATAGAAACCCGTCGATAAAATTCGCTCGTTTTGTAACATATTGCTTTCAGATCGGTATTCACAAGCATGCGCGATTATTCTATTCTACATACTGAATAGATGCTTCTATTCAACACAACATATTGAATTACGTGTTTCTACAAAGTCAAATATTAGATGAAAGTCTGATATTATGAGACAAGTTCCTAATATGAGATAGCAGAGTTACGGCTAAATTAATTTGGTTCCACCATGAATTTATTGCCCTTGGAGTGAAATATGTTTGGTGGAAAATTGATTGTTAGATCGTGTAATCGTTGCGAAAAAAGATTTGTCATTGAATTTGGACGTTGAAAACCTACTATATTGATTCCGATCTTCCGCACAGGCTGGAGAGCATAATAATTAATAATCCTGCTGCGTAAGCAGCATTTTTATAAGTTAGCAGTTAGTTTCAGACAATATTCGCTATTGCGTCGATTTATTTTAACAAATATTTAACGATGCATTATATCGGATAGTAAATATCGCGTCGCGCAGGTCAACAGGTTCGCACGTAATACGATTATCATATTGTAAAATATCACCTATGCATTATATTTATACCTTCATCTATCCAGTGATATTCCGTCATTAATATTCTCTATGCATGTATAAACAATTTGTCGCGAAAAAGCGCGCGCGAACGCCGGCACGGAATTTGCATAAAAATTCGAGCTACAAACGATAGTATTATCCGAGGGTGGGGAAAAAGTGCTCGCTTCGTTTATCCTTCGCTCTACGTCGATGCACTAATTTGGACACCACACAATTTTGGCGGTGTTTGCAAGCACCGTACAATATATGCCGTTTGAGGGATACATGGCGAAGCCATATGTTCCCTGGAATGCATCTCGCCGAATCCCGGGCGTTATTTCGTAAGCTTACTAAGAAGCAACAAACGTCACGAGCAAGGTGTCGCGAGCATGTGTCGCTTTGCCAGTTTGACGTTCCTACAGCTGGCCAAACACGCGACATCGCACTTCCCATGTATAACCACCGCCGGCGATCCATTTGCGCGGCCTGTAATTTAAACGGCACGTCGGCGCTTGTATTAAGCGCGATGGCGACACTGGGGTGCTCTTGTTTGTCAATCGGGACGAGGGTGTAGCGGTCTGCCGGAAATCGAATGCAAATTTGATAATTTCGGTTCGCGCGTGCAACGCGCCTCGCTTTACCTCCGATCCGCATTACCGTTTCAACCGTATACCTAACGTCCCGTGTCCAGTTCCAGGCTCTTCAGTCTCGCATTCAGATGCATTTATGCTGTGTAAATGGCGGGCAACGGCGGGCGGTGATCGAAAGCGGCCGAGGCGAGAAAAAAATCTCCATCAGAGAAGACGCTCGTTTCGCTCCAACGACACCTCGCAATTGCGTATTCGGGATGAACGGACTGTAATAGAGATGTCCAAGGGATTGCGGCGATTTTCCGAAATTACAATTTTTACCTTGTTTTCGTCATCTCCGACCTACACGTTTGCTATTCATCAAATCAATGTTTATCTTTTGTCTAACGAAGTCGCGAGCAGTGCGCAACGACCTAGATTACTGATGAAGGAATTCGCATCCGCAGTAATATAAGCGCTCCTCCAGCATGACTACGGGTGAACGAACGAACGTTCGTAGGTATAATATAAACCTTTACCTACATCTTCGTGCCCCCGGTACCTCGCTCGTTAGACAATATAATTTCCATTATGAAAATTCTCATCGTAGTGCCAGCATGAACAGTGGGTCGCGTACGCTTGGACGACAGCGTTAATTAGCGTATCGTAATTCGACGGAAATAGATTTATTGTACAGTCGAATGTACATATATATATATATATATAGTATATGTACGATAGCTTTCGACAAAGCCGTCGGAAATCACCGCCCAACCTTCTTTGACAAACTCTTTATAAATGATTTATTGTTTTATTAATTAGAATATCAATTAATTTCATTTAATTTCTGAGCGGACCGCCTCTCATCTCGTTTCAAAGTATCTAAAATGTTGATAATCTCGTTACGGCTGACTCTTTCAACGTGTATTTTTTTTACTTCTTCTCCGATATAATTTAACGGTTAAATATTAATTACTTTTTAAGTGACGAACAAGTATATTTTGATCGTTTACCTTGAAGATTTTTACGCGCGCTTTTTTAATTTTGTCAAACCTTTCTCAACGCGTAAATCGATGAGAAAAAGCTACGAGGATATGAAACTGCACCATCAAGTGTCTATTTGAAATGCACAATAGTTTACGCTTCCGAAAGCAGGAACAACTTCTTGCACGTAAATTAGATTTTCTGATTAAGCTATTTGGGCTACTTAGTAGGACCTAAACTGCTTGTTGACTTCCCTTTCGGAGCAAGCTTAATACGTATCGAGCGATCGCACGTTTCTCAATAAGTAAGCCATGATGTTCGCTGCATATTGAGCTAAGACGTATTAGAAATTTCAACAGAGGATTATTAATTTCGCGACGTCACCTAAGTACTTGCTAGTTTTTTCTCCAATGCTATGTGACGTAATCGCGTTGTCGACCACGTTACGACAAATATGCAAATTTATGGTATGTTGCTTATCATAGCCGTGCTTATTAAGCGTTTAGCGGGAGATATAAACGAAGGAAGAATATCATATTAAATATATGGTTTAATAGATTCGCGAATGCGATTTCTTTCAACGAAATTTATATTATGCTTTATGTAAATCTTTGTTCGAGACAAAAAGTGCAGTAAAGAAGCTATTTTTTTCTATTTACAATACTGAAAACTTTCAATGATGCGTACACTGAAAAAAATTTCTGGTTGAATATGGACGAATCAGATAATTCCTTTAGGTTTACCAGAATTCCTTTAGGATTTACCAGAATTTCTGTAGGATTACAGGAATTCTGGTAAATCCTAAAGGAATTCTGGTAAATCCTAAAGGAATTATCTGATTCGTCCATATTCAACCAGAAATTTTTTTCAGTGTATGCATTAAATAAACATAATTTCATTAGATACGTAAATATAAAAGCATTTTATAAAAATTACTTATGAAACAAGTTTGTAATGCTTTGAAAGTGCCTCCCTTTGACAGTTTATTTAATCAAAGTAATCTCTCGGATAAATCATAATCTTTCAAAAGCTCTCACAAAAGAGGCAATAAAATTATACATATTATTAATAAAGGGAATAATATCAAATCTGTGTAATATCGTTATATATGTAGTACATTTACACTATGTATATTAACTAGATGAAATTACAAAATAATCTGAAAAAGAGTACAATGTATACGGTGTGAGCTGTAATTGCTAAAAGAGACATTTTCCTGATATGTGAGTTTTTTGGGGGTCTCCCGTAATTTACATTGTATAAATTCTCTCTGAAATACATGTTATAATTACAAGTGGCAAACTCTGCAAAGACTTTAATTACGTTAAATCATCAAAAGCATAGTTTTATGCAATTTCACGGAGGGAGAGCCATCATGTTGACGTCTCATCCTTTCAAAGAGATGTTTTTCTATCGCGGTAATTGCCGTTTACAGAGCTACGACAGACAGATAACTGTCTACAAAAAGATTCGTGCGCATTGCTGTTAATCACATTTGCGATTAAATATCTCTTCCTCTTTAAAAACCATCATTGCGCTAATCGTCAACATCAATTATAAAAATGTTTTTATAATAAAACGTTATTAATGCATTCAAATCAATTACCGGAATACACTCGTCCCTCGTTTTACACGTATTTGTTTCGCGCGGTTTTTCGGTAAATTGTTCCTCCGTTTACGCGTATTTTTTTATACACGGTCTTAGTTTTATTTCGGCTTCTACTTCGATTTACAAGTATTCGTTTCACGTGGTTTTTGGGTAAATTGTCCCTTCGTTTACGCGTATTTTTTTTTATACGCGGTCTTAGTTTTATTTCGACTTCTGCTTCAGTTTCATTATCAGTGTGTCTTTTAGAAAGACATATTTTCTGACCGCGCGTAAACGGAAGGATGGACGTATATCTATGCGAATCAGTTATTTTGATCGCCAATTTAAAACATATCTGATATATTAAAATAGACCTCTATGCTTGTTCCAAAGAAGAAGTGAAGAAGACATTTGGCACCCCTCTTCGAGTTAGCAGCGAATTGTTTCCAGCAAGCGACAAATAGTAGGAAACACTTACCAGAAGAATGTATTTGCACCGAATAAAGTACTCTGGCTTCAGTTGCCACTGTAATCCTATTTACCATTCCTTTGCGCATTCCACCGTAACAGCCATCGCTCGTAGAAAACACCATCATTGCGCGAAACGATCTCCTCGTCTCTCGGAAAGTTAATGTCGGCGCGTGTTTGTTGCTGCGAAAAGCAGTCTTAGAAGCGGAAGCAAGCGTCGTGTTTAACCCCCGGGTCGAATCGGGAGTGGCTGCTGTTTAAATTCGATAAAACCCGGCAGGCACGAAAGGAGAGGTGCCGGCTCGCCGGCAAGGTTGGCGAACTGACAAATCGTGGACGGAAAAAGTCGGCGTCTCGTGTAATTAATAATTAAAATATCAGAAACACGGGCCATACAGTTGCCGAGACGCGAGGCGCAGATATACGACGGGTGGCGTTTGGCAAAACGAGCCAAGTGAGTTAATTACCTATATCTGGAGGCTTTTAATTAAAGTTTCCAGAACTGTTTATGGTGTGGGCGTGGAACGCGGGATGGGTAACGCACCGTGTGTATACGTTAACTTGCTGTCTATGTATGTGTGTGCGTGTTTGCTTGGCAACCCTTACATTTAGTTGGCGATAGTTTGTTTGTACGGATGATGCTGCCCGCTGAAAGCCAGTCTTGAAAGCAGGCATACTGCACTGCCAAGGAGAAATAGCCAATGTTTGCACGCACATTATTAACATTGACAGCGGACACGAGTTTTAGTTGATCAATTGTAGCCATTAAGTAATTTTGCCAAGACCGCCCTTTTCAACATTATTTTGCTTCCATTGAATCGTTACGTCAGATCTGAATTTCGTGTCTAGCGTCGCATTATACATTAACATTAAAACGATTGCATACTTCGACTTGGCATAGCCACTGTAAGCGATATAATACATATTAATGCCCCAAGCGTTTCTAAGACAATCGACATTTTATTGTCAATATTTCGACATTCTGACTCTAATGCTCGTACTTTTCGACAGTAATACGCATCTCGAAAATGATAGAATACGATAAGTTTCCGTATTAAAAATCACAGATGAAATATAGTGTAAAGAAACACATTCAAAAATGTTAAACGGAGGACAGTGTGTATGAGTCTGTTTAATATCTGCAACGCCATTTTACAATTAATATGGACGTGATCCAGTAATACGACAATGTCATATGTCTGCTGAAACACTGACGTGTGCATGAAGAAACTCTATTTTATCTGTATTGATCATTAATAATGGTAATCGACCGTGCAGAGTATACAGAGAGTTGTTAATTAAGATAACACTCCATATATCCTTCATTCTCGGACACGTAATCGGTATTAATCATTTTGCTCTCTTGTTATTTCATGCTCCACACGTTCCGTATTTAACGAGCGATCGTATCTTTATCCTCCTCGGGTTTTTCTTTCCGCGGACTATGGGACCTACATTTATCCGCTCTCACACAATCTATCTATTCATCTATCTCCTTTAGTATATATCGCAAGGCTATGTAAACTGAGAACTATTTTCCACCGCGCGTTCTGCATAATTCCATGCACCGTCGACTCGATATCTCCGAAGATATTATACGCGTGCACCTTCATGATAAAACTTTAGATAACTACACGAGCGCATTGAGACATACAAGTATTTACAAAAAAGATTTAACGGGTTACCGCTGTAGGTGGTTTGCGCGAAAATAATACGTGCCCAGAGAATAGTAACGGAAAAACGAAAGTTACAAAACAGAGACAAAGGAGTGAATGAATGTACCTGTAAACTCCCGAGGCAGGTGAGCGAACGGAGAGGGATGAAAGGTCGGGGAGATAAAATAGATAAATAGATACGTCGATGTACGGGTAAGCAGACAAATGGATCCCTAGATAAATATCGAGTGGCGGAAAATAGAGCGGTAAGAATGAGAAAAATGGTAACGTCCTCGGATCAGGATGACATAAACTACTGAAGATGATGGTTTGCCAGGGCTGCACGAATATTTCGTGTTTAAGCGTGTATAAACATGTACAGATACATATACCGGTATGTACATGTGTATGTGTGTGTGTGTGTGTGTGTAACGCTGAATAAACAATTACCTCCTATTTTATGATACCGCGAATCTCTATTCTATGTTCTCAGTAAGGATGCTGAGAAATGTATTTCACGACGCGACGCGAAAAAAGATTTTTCGTTACAAACTTGTTTGCTTCCACTCACTCAATTACTAAAGCATAGATATGCAAGACCCTCTAATTAATGCGCTCAATGAATAATTCACATCAGACGAAACAATCGTAAATTTGCCTACTCAATTTAATGAAAATCTGTCGTAAATTACGTCTTAAATAATGTACATATTTTCTTTTATATACACACTGATAAAAAAATACCTTAATCCAAAAAAATATTACTTTACTCAAGAAAATTATTCATTAGGTGGCTCCTAATAGTTTACTAACTTAAATTTAAAAAAATATATAATAAAATAAATTAAAACATGCATTGCTTTAATAAGTATTTATTAAATATCGAAGAATAGATAATTTTAAATTAAAAAATTTTATTTTAATTCTATAAAATGTTTACTAACAATAAGACGTAATTGTCACAGCGAAGAAAATGGGATTTCTTATTTAACAAAAACAATTATTTCATTTAATAAATAGTATTCTATATATCATGAAATCTTTATTTAAATGTAGGAAATGTGACGATTTAAATTAATTTACTCAATATAATACATAAATTTACTTGAAATTTGATATTTTTATTTAAATAGAATAAATATTTGCTTCAGTAAAACTAATAATTTTAAGTAAATCTATTTACTTAGTTAAAAAAATTTTTTTGTCAGTGCATAAATTTGCAAATTACCCGATGTCTCGTGAATGCCATAGAAATATTTAGAGCCTAATAAATGCTTACATATTGTTTATACATTGTGTGTTGGCCTTCCGATCTATCACGTCGTATCTCGTCCATTCGCAAACCCGTGCGAATGAACATTTATACTAATTGTAAATTGTATATTGCGCAATTTCTTGACATAAATATCGACGTACCTATCTTGTCATCTTAATTATAAGCTGCAGCTAGTGCAGCGGAATTAGATACATTCTCCGGAGACCCGTATCTTATCACCGACCGTGACGTCGGTTGGTTTCTGCGTGAATTTTGTCAGAACGAATTAGGACCCGCGTATCAAAAACGCTGATAACATATTTAACCTGGATATATAAAACGTCATCTTTTCTCTCTCCTTCTCTTTCTAAGTGCTTATATTTTCTTTCGTAGAGGAGGTCTTGATAGACTAATGTTGCAATTCTCGGCGCATCACGAAAATAATTTTACATGTGTATGCAAATGTAATCACGCGCAAGTACAAAATATGTGACTATCCCAGTCGCATCGATACATTTGTTTAGTAAACTTTATCGACTTGTTCCGCTTTAATGGTAGCTGCGCATGTCGGAGATGGAAATACCAAAGTTTATTATTATGCATGATGTGCCGGCTCGAAAATGCTTATTATTTAGGAATGCAAAGCTTATCGAGCTCGTCTCTTTTTCTCTCTTCCTCTCTCTTTCGTTCTTGACTTTTAAATTCCCACCACGGGAGAACGAGATAAGGGAGAATATTAATTTGCGTGGCACGTTTCTTTAGTAAATCTGCTCTTGTCCTAGTTCAACGTCTATACACCCATCGTACATAGAGAACGTGGATTTCAGTCCAAGCTGTCCAACTCGACAAACTTTCTTTCGCGATGCAAGAGTACTGGATGCTTCTTATCTAACGTTATTGTTATCCTCGTCTCGTGGTATCGAAATAAGTAGTTTAACAGTATTTTCTCGCGTGCCTATTAGAGAGATAAAACAATCCGTCTAAAAAAAACCGACGATAAATCATAGCGACGCCGTTGTCTATTTTAGAAATTGTATCGTAACATGTTCCATCCACCCTTTAAAAAACTGCATACGAAGTTTAGAACTTCACAATTTTTTTTTAAATCTCTGAAATTTGTTAAAAAGTTTTTTTTAATATAAACATTTTAAACTTTAAAATTTCCTTGAAATTTTTGTATGCCCGCGCGCACAAATAAATAAATTTGAAATTATAATTTTGATTGTAATCTATTGAAAAATGTATGATATAAGGTAATAAATAATGTGCGCGTAGCACAAGCCTGCAACGTTCTAGTTTCGGCAAAAAACGATGAGGAAAAATCGTTCTTTCCGCTAAAGGAACATGAAAAAGGAATTCCCGGGAAGTGTTATGCGTCTAGAGTTAATGTCCCTCATTTTATGTGCTACCGGTAATATTTAAAGGGCAGACTGTGAGTTCCATAAACTCGTATTGCATGCCATTAAGCTTGCGATGCGCTAAAACATAAAATCTGTTTCAAAGCAACGTGCGAGACCGAAAGTAAACAAATTATATAACTGATCGTAAAAACTTTTGTAAATCAACTTTACGCGATCCAGCTTGCAGAAGTGCTTCCATGTATAACGTCCCGTATCGCTTCTTTCCGCGAAGTACGTGAGAACACAAAAGCAAACACAGTTTATACATTTCAGCGGCAGTAAAAAAATGCTCACATCACCAAAGCCATAGCCGTTCATGTAAACGTATCCGTAATTTATTTATGCCACATAGCGCATCGCTGTGTACATTACAGCAAAATTCAATAATCAGCCCCCCAAGTATCTGCGTGTAGTTTAGTTGTGCGCAAAAGAAGTGCAACGCTAACTAACTAACCGGGAGCGATTACAACAACATTTTCCCGTGTGATATGTGAAAGGAACGTGATGCAGTTACGAGGAGAAAATTCACGTTTTAACCGCTCTGTTGTGTGAACATGCTCCCCTCAGCGTGTATCCATAAATCATATTACCGAAAAGTATTGCAGAAATATAAAAAAAAGGTGCGAAGAATTTCATAATATAATCAAAAATACATTTCTACAGAGACATAACGTCGCGTTGCAACGCTACATCAATCTTTCTAGGGACAGTCTGCTGCAACACACACACACACACACACACACATACGCACACGCGCGCGCGCGCGCGAGCCCTTTTACCCCATTTCTAAAGGTATGAGCGCGTATCTCGAGAATCAGTTTATTTCGGAAATCAGCTTACAGCTGAAACTCGTCCGTCATCCAAATTCCAGTGCTCGCAGCGATCGCATGAAATGCGTTAGACGAGCACGTCGGCCTCGTTTAACGATTCTGATGGCAGTGACTCCCCGACCGGCGGGAGGACGCGCCACACGCCGCGTTAATTATTTCCAAAGATACATCGACTGCGACCATAAGCTAACAGTAATATTGTCCCGCGAATGGTGAGGAAGATAAATGTCCAGGCAACAAGAATGAAATGGGAGAGAGGGTAAGTGAAGCGTGCCCGCTGATACCGGGTGCGCCTGCACGATCCTCCCGCGGCTTTACGGTATTTCCATTCCGGAGCATGGAACAATGGCCCAGATATGCGGTCCCGTATCATGAATATTTAGCGTGCGAGGTGGACCGAGTTGAAACTGACCGAGATGCCGCGGCTGTCGTATCTTTTTTTATTTTTCTTTTCTTTTATGCCATTTCCCTTTATCTACTTTGTCCCACGTGCACAGATCGGCAAGTACCGGTATGACAAATATATCACGCGATATACACATATAGACAGTATAAATATTGAATTGAGACGATTTGTGTCGAACCCTGTAATAAACGCTTCGCAAATGTTTGCTGTAGAGAAATTTTGCTGCGGGCACGTATAGGTAAAAAAATGGCCGCTTGTTGATTATTTTAATTTCTGCAATATTTGTGCCTTATTGCATGCTAAGTGGCAGCTTTAATAAATCTCGCCCGAAATAGTCTCGTTCGTTTTTCCATTATTACACAAAGGGATTTTCTACGTATCGATGAACGATTTTTACGTATTTGCATTCCCTGTTAACGTTTGCTTTACAAACAAAAGGTTCAGCGGTACAAAAGCTTACGCAGCACAATGGAATTAGTCTTGTTGAATATTACATCTGCGTGTCGCGGGCGTACCGTGACTTTGCATTATTAAACAATACAAAAAGAAAAAACAGAGCGGACAGTGTAAAGAAGAAAGTTAAACGGGATAGAGGGAGGGGGACGCGAGGAGACTGAAGGGCTTGAAAATTTTTGCGCAATCTCAGGATACCCGGAAATCGTCTCTGCTAACTGCTCTAATAACTGATAATATATTTTATATTTCTATTTCATCTAAATTGCCAATCTTAAATGCAAGAGTTAAAAACAAGAGTACATAAGATTTAAAAGTCCGTTTAATATCATTTTTTAATAAATACGCTAAATGCATATACTTCCTGTGTAATGATGTTTGAGTTTTAAGACAAAGAATAACTTTAAGATTTAATACAGTAGATAAATAAAAAAGATACGAGAGAGAGAGAGAGAGAGAGAGAGAAAAATTTGCTAAAGAGAAATGTCAGATAAAAGCTTTCAAAATATTGCAACTGCCAATATCGTAAAGATACTTCTCAATCATGTTACAATATCTCTTAGATATCTTTAATATATAATAATACAAAGGACAAAACGAGAAAGAAAGGTACGAGAGATAAAACGTTCATAAGAACAGATCTAATATCTATAAGAATATGTAAATGTCATTTCATCGTTTAGATCAAGTGATTAAAATCACTTGGAACAGATTAAATGTAAGATTGTGGAAATTATTTAAGAGCCAAAATAAAAGTGTAAAATAATTTTCCTTCTAATATATAGAAATTGTAATTTACTTCAGATAAAAGTGCAAATTGTAAAGAATAAAAAAACTTTCTAGTGTGCGAGTATCTACGGTTTTATCGATTATTATATCATAAAGTCAATCCTTTAAAGATACAATGCTGTCCTAGTGATCACGACTTTCCTTCGTGGACTTCAATTCTTAGAAATCTTGACCTCCTTTTGATCTTAGATTTTTCACTCGCGCGGCTTTCTCACGAGTTCTAAACTCAACTTTTGCAGACTTACTCGAATGGCTGACTCTGTCGAATTGACTCCGAATTTCTGAGCACGATCGACACAACATCCTCGCGTAAGAAAGAACATTATTCGCGCTCGTCATGATCGATCATCGATCGGGTGCGAGTAATCTTATAATAATAATACTGTAATTTATCAGATCTGATATTAACAATGTTAGAAACGTCTTAGATTGTTCCTTTCCATTTTTTTCTCGGCTCGCATTTCTACTAGTCACAAAGCATCGTACAACGGTGCGATGGCTCAAGCATTGCATAACGCGACAGCTTCGTCATTAAACAATGGGAAAGAAGACATGAGATCGCAATATATTCTCCAAGAAAGATCTAAGGTCGTAAGGAACACGTTTTTCGGTCCTGCGGTTCCCGAGAGGGTTGTTTGGCAGCTGGCCAGCGTAGCTCAGCTCCTGTCACCCCCGACTCTGTCGTCCCGCTTTTCTATCTACCCTCGCTCTTCGCGTCACCCTTTACTATCGCACATCCGGCGGCGGCAGTACCGCCGCGCAGCGTAGAAAGATGCGCGCAAACTCGAAGGTACTTAATGGACGTCGACGTTGGCGAATTTTAAGCGAGCGCCATCGATGATGTATGACATCGAGTAGCCGCTTGTCCTGAGATTGATGTTGCCCTTGTCGTCGCAGATGAAGGCCAAGAAAATCTAACGTTCGTTGAATCTTCGTTCTGTCTCGGCGCGAGCGTGTCGGGCGTTATATGCACGCACATACTATTTTATCCGTGAAAATCCAGAATGTCGTTCTCGTTGATTTAGCAAAGTAGTTGCACATTCGCCGCCACGGCGACTGTTATATGTCTGACATTCAAATAAATGTCACATATTATATTTTAATGCCACCACGTTATAAAATGTTCTTATTAATGAATATAAAATTATCTGTATATGAACAGAAGGTCGGCTGAAATACTCTTGCCGGTGAACGTTAAACACATAGAAATTTTTCGCGCGACATTGAATTGAGATATTTGCGGAACGAGATAAGAGCGCACGTTATAATTTTGCAGCGACTGAATGAGAAATCGGACGGCTTGGTAAGCAGGCGCTTCCACTCATCAAAAATGTCATTCGCATTGAAATGAGGCAAAACGTAAGACAAAAGAGCCGCGTAAACTCAACTAGCGGCGAAAATGAAGAAGCCCTTTCGAAAAGCTTTCCGGGTTGGTTAATGGAAGCTGCCCGCGTATAGTTGGGGGTGCTTTGAGACACGATGTAACGCGACACGACGAAAGTATCCAAAAGTATCGTGAAATATTCAGTTAACGCTTGTGGCATCGTAATGGGTGAGAACTTTACTTCCGAGAGCTTTTATAGCGCCCGACAATCTTGCCGTGTCGAGGCACGCTCATTCCAGACGTTTTCGCTCCCTTTACCTCTTGCTCAGCAGTACGCCAGGTTTCTTCGATTTTCTTATTCTCATTTTCCTGCGCTCACGCGATGTTTGAATATTAGCTTTGACAGCGTATATTTTCCCTCTGTAGGGAATCGGTTCTCGTTCTTACTCTAAAAGTGTAAAAACGGAATGTCTCGATAGCGACGCGTTAATAGAGGCGACAACTTTTTCATTATTTTCGACATATTGCCGCGATGTTTATCATCTTACTCATTTCACAACTTGTTTCTTACATCGCTGCCGTAACATATGCACAACGATGTCATAAATTTCACCTCGTTCTCCCCACTGGAAACCAAATTTTTCTTGCATTCGCGCACGTGCGCTTCCACTAGAATTTCTTCTGGTGTATTTGTATTATCCATTGTCGTTCTTTCGCCTTGATACCACCAGGATACCGCTCCGCCGTTCTTACGTCGATATTACGTAAATTGAGCTTAAGCGACGTAGAAACTCCAGCCAAATGGGTCAGCAACGGGCCGAGCAATGTGTATAGCCAACGAAATTTCGGTGCAAAAATTTAGATCGTCCACTATCACCGCGCGACAATTCTGTTTTTTTCCCCTCTCATCCCTTTTTTGCGTTGGAGAGCTGGAGGAGAGCTGAATGCGGAGATTTCGGTCGATTTGCCCGACAAAACGGAAAGTTATTTTTTTTTTTTAACAAAACGGGAACGCTGCGATGTTCACAAATTGTTAACGTGAATTTGAACGTGCCGCTATTTATCTCGGGATACCTTGTTAGAGAAAGTTATTAGCAACATTTGTAACTGGCTTGTCGAACACTCGGCCGAACTAGTGTCGGGCCAAAATTCCAGCC
The DNA here is from genome assembly GCF_000949405.1 of Vollenhovia emeryi. Classification (NCBI taxonomy): domain Eukaryota; kingdom Metazoa; phylum Arthropoda; class Insecta; order Hymenoptera; family Formicidae; genus Vollenhovia; species Vollenhovia emeryi. The sequence goes on from NW_011967188.1 coordinate 216,688, forward strand.
TGGATCGATTCGTCATTCACGCTGTGGTCGACGACGCCGTTTTATTTGCCTGCTGCCACCGTCGGGTTACGGCTCGTTTAGCCGTCCCTTAACGTCGTACTTGACGACGCGAGACGGAGGATTGAATCGGTCAACGGGACATGGGCAAAGGCAAAGCGAAGAAAGGGGTGGGCGCGCCATGTAACTGGGCGATAGGATTGAAAGCGACGCGGTTTTAGGACTTGCGGAACGAGGGCAGGCCGCAACTAACTGGACGAGTTCCCGAGTCGCCGGGGCTGACCTCGGTTGCTTGTAACGGACCCACTGTTTGCACAGATAAGAGTAATTAATGTCTCCTCGGCTCCGACTTCCCAAACGGGCGAGCGCCTTTTACTAACAACACACACACACACACACACACGTGTGCGCGCACGGAATAGAGGATACTTCCATTATTGGGGCAAGGTAGAGGAGCCTCAGGATAAATGGTTAATATCACGTGTTTCTACTTAAACGAGAAATTATGTAACATCATAACGAGGCGGGAAACGACGGGAAGCCACGAATAAAAAAGCGACAAGCGCATTTGGAGTAAGCAAACTAGCGCCGACACGTACACTACTCGTCTCTTAGCACGAAATCAGGGCGAATATCCTCCTCATTACACAATGTATTATCCTGTAATGGAGACGAGGGTGAGGGCAGACTTGTCCTCAGCAAATCACATCGGTGGTATTTCGGGAAACCGACGCGACACGGAGCGTGGTTGACTCCACCAGAATAGGACACCATCGCCCGAGTTAACGTGTTCCTCAAACGAGGGTCAAAACATTCGTGGTATCATGCAAAGGATTACAGTTACAATTTCACGGCGCTTCGCAAGATTAATCACAGCTTCAACGGATTAACATCGCACGACTGTGGCTTGCAATGCTAGCTGCTAGTCGAGATTAACAGATACCCTTGATCATGTGAGCTTGCATAATACTACCTTCCCCTATTATAGTTCCTTTACATTCATTTAGATATTAAAGAAATGAAAAACGGTCGATTTTATCGCGCCACGCGAATATTTATAACATGAACAATTCCATCTATGAAACGTAGAGATCTGCATTTGATTAAAACGATAATTAACACGAGAAGATTACTTAATTGGACTAGCCGAATACAGGTTGGTAAGTTTACTTAAAGCCATTTGTATCGAGAATTAAATTAGCAATCGTTATAGGTATAAAAGTAGATAAATTTCGTAGGTCTCATTTTGTCATCCCTTTTCCCACTTTTTATTATATAAAATATCAGGATTCCGGCAACGTCTTTGTGACGACTTTTACGGCTGAGTGGTAGATATGTAGTTATCCTGCGGGAAATCCAATCCGGAAACCGACGTTGGACCGTGACCGATCCTACTGGGGACGCAAAACCGCGCTTGTCACGCGAAGCTAAATGCTGCTCAAACAAGCAGGGAAAGGGGGGGGGGGCGCTCGCAATTCGCTGTAAAGGATTAACGTCCCTTTCTCTAAAGTGACCCGTAGAGTTTTGACCTTTGTTAGACCGCGGTTGTTAACCTTTAGCACACATATTTCATATCTCCGATAAATCTCAAAACATCTATACATTGTAGTTTAATCAACTAATAAGAATTCTTCAATGTTGCCAGCGATAATTAAAAAAAATTAGTGTTTTCTTGACCATACTTGGCATTTTTTAATAATACTAGAAATGACAGAACGCGCGCTTTGCGCGTGCAATTTATAGTTGAGCATTGGATATTTTTAAGAATTGGTATACATGCAAAGAAATAATTGTATGCGCAACGTCAATTTAAAATAAAAAGTAATTTATCACTCACTGATACGATTCGCAACCGCAAAGTTGTACATCATGTACGTTAAACTGTAAAAAGACAAATATGTATATGATTAGTATAGGCTAATTGTGTCAAATCAAAATTATTGTACTAAATATGCTTGTACTAAATTATTTAAATATATTTTATATTTAAAAAATAGGTATTTATTAAGAGAATTATATAAAATACTGAGAGTCTTGCTTTTAAATATAAATTCACAAAATTTTATACATTGGTTTTGTCTCTAACACTTATTCGACTCCTCGTTCGAATAATTTGAATAAATAAAATAAAAACACAGAACAGATGCTTTATTTTGCACAAGTAACAATTAAATAACATAAAAATGTAAGACACTTACCTTACGATTTCTCCGCCGTTGCCCGATGCCTCCTCGGCCTCCTCCTCCTCCTCTCAGATTTCCTTGTTGCACTTACACAACACTCACTCGCAAAAATCATCGATCGCGCGAAATTTCCAGCACTCCCGTACGCGATGTGGAATACCGCGAACACACGAAATATTATTAACTTTTGCGTTATCGGTTTCCAAGACTTTCTGTCATACTAATTACTCAAACTAACAACTTGCATTTTTTATTCGGAAGAATAGGATAATGGATAAATCACTTTCGAATTGGCGATATAAAACGCAACGCGAGCATCGGAAGCATAATCTGCGGCAAAGAAATAATGTAACGACGTGCAATAAGCGACTTTCTTTACTTCCCGCCCGTTCGAGTTGCGAAGAACGACAGAGCGAAGTCGTACAAGTTTCTCTTTTTTCCCGAAAATGGAACAGATTACACGAAATCGACAGATAATTAAAAGCGCGGTGCGTAAACGAGATGCGAGACGAGATGTAACCGTGACAAAGTACCACGGTTCACATTCATATTTTACCTATGTACGTTGATAAAGAGCCGTCGCCTCAACACGCAATTCATTTCTCATTACAAGTTGTAGGAACTTAATAATCGAGAAACGTTACTCGTTACTGATAAAGGTGTACAAATCGATAGCGTTTTATCCCTACATTCGTCGCGACCGAGTCTTGGAAACCGATAACGCAAAAGTAATAACACGCGCGGAGCGACTCTCGCCACTGCCTGCCGGCTCGACGTTCGGCGAGCGAGTGAGAATGCGGCGACCTTCAGGTACACGATGGCACGCAAAAACATCGTACGTCACCGCGCCGAGAGACAAACAACAAAAAAACGTTGAGAATTCGTTGACTCGCCTACGAAGTTGAAAATACTTAATATTTTACATTACTTTGCTTCGCGACTGTTACGGACTTATTGGTATTGATAAATTTAACGATTAATTCTGTTCAATATCGAGAAAATATTTCGAAACAGAAATCGTTGTTACTTAAATTCTAATTACTAAGATTAGAGATTTTACCTCAATAGTTCGTATACAAATGTATATTACTAAATTACAAATCTTCATTTATTATAGACAAAAATTATCGATTTATTTGCTTTATTAATAATATAAAATGCTATTAAATACTTTATTGGAAATATCATTGCGCGCCCTATTTGGTTTTAATTTATATTTATTCTTGATCTTCTTCATACATTAAGATTTTTTTAATGTGAAAAAGACGTAATCTGACGTTGACACTTTGTCAAAATACATATTACATGATTTTCACACTGACAGCTACTCGCAGTACAAAGCCAAGCGAGAAAATCAGTATCGCGGAATAGCGTTAATAATTAAACCTTTTTAAAAAGAAGATTAGTTATCGTTGTATCTCATTAGAAGAATGAGAATTTCTTTCATTTTCTTCACTGAATTAGATATTTAACTTTAACTTTATTTTCTTTCATCTTTTGTTTAGTCTCTAACTTTCTTTAAGTATATTTTTGCTGTCAAAATTCACATGCGAGCTGAAACATGACACGAATCTAAAAGAGAAGTGAAGCACACCGCGCTTCGAAAAAATCAATCGGCATCGCGGAAAAGAGGCCTCAACTGTTCGATATTAACGACATTCGCGCTGGTAACATCTCTTTTTTAGAAAGGGAGGAATAGAAAATTGATTGCGAAAAATATTATCTCAGCCAGGGCTTGAACCTGGACCTCCCTACACTCTAGGCGGGCATCTCACCAATTCGACCATTGAAGCATTGTAGTTTAATGTTCATTAAACCCTATTTTTTGGTATTCAAGGAACACGAAAATACAGAGAAATAATCTATAACGGATATTATTAAAGGAAAGTCCCCTATTATGAGATAGACTCCTAATAGCGGAGTTTCTACTAAATTAATAGGCATTATCTGTCGGTTCCACCATGAATTTATTGTCCTTGGAGTGATTGAGTTTGGACGTTGAAAACCTACTATCTCACATTAGAATATCTCAGAATAGAGGACTGTCCACTGCTATTCATCCGCTTTTAGCAATAAAATCGACATAATAATGCGTTTATCCAACTGTACAGAAGAAAATGAACAGAAAGATATACGCATTCGTGCATTCTATGTAACATTTAAACAATGCTCGACTGTCGTCGTTACTTTAAGCAGTACGCGTACCACTAAAACGCTTTCGAAAAAATCTGTGAAGTGAAAATAGAACACGATTTATGAATTTGCAACCGTCAATCCGACAGGCGGATAACAATAATTCCGCTAAAAATTGAGTTTAACGGTTGAAGTGGTTGAGGCGGCGGCGGCAGAATATTTAGGTAACCACTTGAGCCAATCGCGAATACGTGCATGAACCGAGCGAATCGACCTCACGCCTCTCGCGCCATTGTCACCGCTTATTCACGATGCGCGGAGAACCGCGCTAATGGTCTAACGAGCGGGACGTTTGGCGCGGATATTGTTTTCGTTTCGTTGAATTTGTATGCAGCCAAAAAAATAACGAAATACAAAAATGGTAGCTAGAGTATCGGTGATGCCTGCCACGTGAACATTTGTATGTGCGCTAAAATTTCGATATGCTTGACAAATTATACCAGCGGCAGGTTACGCGTTCTGAGCACGGTATTCGCTCAATGTCACGTCGTAAAACGTAGAAAAAAAGCTTGCAGAGAAAGCTTTTATTATTCACACTATATCGTAAAACGCGTCATTTTGTCTTATGATATTGAATAAACTATTAATAATAAAAAAAAGACACGCAGCAGAGATTGATGGAACTGTGATTGGATACGTTTTACGTAAATCAATGAATTTTATAATGCGGCAAATATTCCTTACGTACGATCGCAGTCATGTATCGAACTAAACATCACTTCTATAAATTCATTTAAGAATCGCTCAATGCGTTGAATGCCTTTAATCGCATGTAAAGGGACTATATGTGTGGGACACATACATTTAAATATCTCGGTTACGCGGAGGCCGTCCGTTTTGCGTGGCGTCCGACATGATGTGTAATATATCTGCACTCGGTATCTTGTAGCAGCGTTTAGTAACGCGAGGACGGCTGGGAAATCCTCTCGACGCCAGTCAAGAGACATTAAATGGCATACATAGACACGCGGCTAGTCAATTTCAATTTTAGCACTTCAGCCTCCCCCGTGAGTAACCCCACGTCATATTCCATTCTATCAAAGACTTCGACGTTCCATCGTGGAACGCGATAAGAAACGACTCGGCAGCGCAACGGAAAAATAAAATTCGCAGTGAAATTCAAATTTATATTTATAATTGACGACAGCCCCGACAAATTCCCTTTTTATTCCGTACAGCCTTTTAAACGTCCGTCAGCGTGATGCGACAATTTGCCCTGTGACGTCTTGCAATTGAAATTTTCTGTATTAAATAAGCCAAGTCCGATGCGTCGCCGTTGACGAGGATGATCCAGAAAGATCTGTGGAAGCGCGTCCCATGGTCAATAATTCGAATGAACATGGCATTTCGAAGAGATTAAACGTGACATTGCGTAATGGATGGTACAAACCTATTGACTGGATAGGCGGATGGTCACCTATAGGCCGAATTGCCATGATGTACATGTTTCACGGAGTAAAAGGGGATCAACGTCACAGGCTGATCCGGGCTTACCATGACCCGATCGACCAAATGCGAAAGGCGACAATACGTTAACCATTTCAACATTTTGTGCAAATATATGTAACTTTTTAATGCTTCTCGACGTTAAGAGGCAACGGAATACATTCCCAAACGCGGAATTAAATTTCGCAGCGCCATTTGACGAATAATTATACATAAATATTCTTACAGTTTGTCCAAAGTCACAAGCTTCACAAAGAGATTTTACTTGTCTTCTTGTCCCATTAATTCAGCAGAAAATAACATTTATACAGTCCAAACTGCGCGATGATATAATCTGTTATTTAAATATATTTTTGTAATATAAATTCTTTTTGTTGTACATTTTTTACGCTGTGTGCGAAACAAACGCAAAAGTAAATATAACATTTTGTATAAAAATCCACTATTCTCTCTGTGGCAAAGCAAAACTAATCTGTTAACGAAGGCCTGCAGATAGTACGAAGTGCTTGACATATTAACGAGAATCGTAAAATTTATTGAGTTTCACGAATTAAATTAAAATGCTCTCTTCACTCTCACCGTTTATTAGTCTCCCTACAGTAATTATGGAGTATTGAGACGCATACATACATATGTATATATATTGTGTGTATGTACATGTATATATGTATAATATGTAAGTATGTATAATCTCGTAGAAAGAGGCTCTTCGACATAAATTCGTTCCGAAAAGTTAAAATATGATCACAGTGGAAATTCACCGGCAGATGTAACCTAGAATCAGCAGCTCTTTCTTGGGCGAAACTTTCTCGTCGACTAGTCGACTTTTTATTATCAAAAGTCTGCGACGTCTTTAGAATGTAATATTTCGCGAAAAGACCCCCTTTGCAGTATCGTGATTACGCGAGTTGTAAATGTCATGTTATTAATTAAAACGTAAAGCTCCTGTATAAAATGTTGCATAAAAATACGGAAAAGAGCTAATGCAAAATGAATTTATCCTTTCAGCAATTAACAGGGTTATTTAAAACATTCATCACGTGTGAAATATGAGAGATATGTACAGGCTCCAACATTATTATGTAAACTGAAAACTTAAAATTAAAGTCATATTTTCGAAATATAATATTAGTATTTATGAAAGAAGAAAGTTGCAGATACAATTAAAAACCTACAGCACAATTGGGAATAGCTTAATAAATTATTTTGGAAATATATATCCTTTTGATTACTCCAATTGTTTGCATCCATAAAAAAAAAAGGAAAAGGTACGCTAATTCCTATTTCGCCTTGAAACAGTTTCTCTTTCCTTTTTTGGAAAATATTCTGTTTACATGATTTTGCATATCGTGTGTACACGTTGCAAACTCGCCATCACGTGTTACGTCGTTATCCATATGCCAACAGTGCAGAGACTCGATTTATCTTGCGTCCGTTTCACGCACCATTTTCCGTGGTGCGATGTCTTCACTTCATTCTCTCCCACTGCTAGTCGGATTTATTTTTATCGTATTGTTTCACACTCGCTTCTCAATTTTCACTCACTCTCCATTTATGCATTTACGAGCGTACGCAAATTATTATCGTTCTTCATCAATTCGATCTTCGTCGAAGAAAACCGGCTTCATATTCACGTCTATTATGCACGACATCGACGTTACCTCTCGACGTAGATTTCGCTAAATGAGGTTTATTCACTATTACACATTTAATCTGTAGCAAGCCCAAGCAATGTAAGTCAAAAGGCTTGCATGCCGCATATATGTATGCAATTGCAATTACTAAAATAATAGGCAAATTGGAGCATAGCGGAAACGAGAGCGGCTAGATTCGAGGCAGGATCGAAAGCGGTTAACGAAAGAGAATGGGTATAACGACTACAATTTTTCGCGGTACCTCCCCCACGCATAAACCGGCATATAATTATGACGAGAAACCTAAGTTCACAAGAGCAGCGTAACCTTAGATGAATCAACGCTGTTATTACGTTATCCAGTCGTTGTTACGGTATCTAATTATAGTTTTATCGTAACGTTAAAACACAGATAAACTGGTATTGATTAGTGCCGCTGTAGAATGGAAAAATCGAGATACGAAATATCTCGATTTGCTATGTCTGTAAAACTATTTTTTAACAGATACACAAAACGAATATAAAATACTCATATAGTGACATATTTCGACCAAAGAATGATGGAGAAGCGTAAAAATGCGACGGTCTACTAGCCATATTGCAGGACAGTATTTGTAAATTTCGTGCACGTACAGAAGCCACAATACAAACGTTTCCTATATAATGGTGCATTTCAAATTTACAAAAAGTTTGTAATCCCATGCACGCGAAATACACGTTTAATAACTACGAGTGTACGTGGTTTCCAGCTAGGTTTCAGGCCATATTCCGATTTTTAACACTCAGTCCTATTTGCGCTATATGGTTTAATAATTCTTCCATATATCACGGTATGAAACGGAGTTGGCAGTTTTGCGAATAAAAATAAACTATGCAGCAAAGCGTAAAATGTGCCTAGAAGTGTCTTTCCTCGACTCACGTTTTCCCGAGTGTTTTGTAACTGAATTCAAAATTCTTTCTCGTCCACCTACGCCCCCGGTGATTCTCGCTGCTACGAAATTTATAGCGAGACAATCAATTCCGGGGCGGAAATGTTCCAAGTGCCCCGCGGTCGCGCCTAAGTTGACCCGGTGGACGTGCAAGCGACTATGAGAGCTCGTGTACCAGCGCGAGAAGGCGAGGGATGGTAAAATGCACCCACCATTCGGTCGCAGGTATTGTTGGGACGCGCACTCGACAGCGCGACGCGCGACGTCGCGCGTTATGCAACTGACTGCAGGGCAACGGTGTACGGCCGTTGGCTTCATAAAGCAGCTTTATCTAGATCGCCTCTGGAGTTACGGGCTAAAAGTACGGGCTATTAACTCGCAAAGCAACGCGAGAGTGCCATCGTGTCGAGCGAGACGCGCTGATGCTCCTGACAATCGGTTGAGAAATGTTTATTTCCCTTACCCGCCTACCGAACCGATATCCACTGAATACACTTGTTTCGATTATATCGGTTTAATCGTATATCAGTTATTCAATTATTCTACATTATTTATATGGAATACTCCTATAAGTATTTACTTCTTTCATTTTTAAACCACGTGAATGGTTTCGTTGAATGTTACTGTGAATAAAATGATATGATTGTACTCTGGGAAAAAAAAGACAGTTTTTTGTAGTTAAGCAACTTAACATTCCGGTTAGTGCCTCTTAAGTAAAAATTATCTTTGCGTTACTGAATATCGACAGAACTAATTGAGAGACTGAATTAGTTAAATTACTTTAAAATCGTGGATATAGATAGAATAGCCGATTGCGATTTGTAATTACGCGGGGTGAAATTCGTAAAAGATTAAGAGTTACGAACCAAATAATTCGATTATTAATTGTGGGCCCTAAAATGGGTTGCTAACTGTCTTGTTTTTCCCAGAGTATCTTAAAATATTTTATACCTGGGGACCAATAGTGCAATAAACGCGCATGACTATTATTACTCTATAAAAATACTTTAAGTGACGCTGCTACTCACAGTATTATTGCCTTCCAATAAATGCCATCATAAAATAACTAATTTCCGCGACAAGCTGAGTTGACATCGTATAACTGGATTAATGAACAAAAAAAGATATTCGAGGTTGATTTTTTTTTCTTACTCGGTAATATAAAATAAATGGAAATGTTGTAGGTATGTGCGCAATATTATTTGCGAATATCCCAATTTTAAACAATTATAGAAAAATTGTTTGTCATTCACGTTCGATATCCGTTTGTAGCAGATTATTGGAATTAGCTTCGTTTGTCGAGCGTTGCGGAACACGGAGCGCTGACGGTTGAATGAACACGAACGAAGCATAACTTTCTAAATGAAATCGACAAAACTAGATGTTATTGTGAGCAAAAATTCGCGTTTTTAATTCATTATGATTTGATTACCAAAATACGATTCATCGAGTACGATTGTGAATGTAAACTTGATTTTATCATATAACTACACAACTTTCAACAAAATAGCTCTCTAAAAATTCAGCAGAGTCTTATAAAACGTTAATATAAACGCGAAGCCTTTTATGAATCAATTAATTATCTTTAGTACAATTAATGAATCTCACACACTAAAATAAGCGCGTATATTAAACTTTTATCTGAAACGTATCAAGAGAAAGAGAAGAGCTGGTACTGAAAACAATATCCAGGGCCGTATATTCGTAACGTCATAAGAAGTTATGGGAGAGTGCGCAAAGAGGTATACGATCCGTGTTATTGGTATCGCGTGGCTTCATACCTTGTTTATATTGCAATGGGATTGGAAATTGGATCACTCGCGTGCAATGCTCTTTCTCTCGCATCTCGTCGAGCCTTAGATAAATCTTGTCCAAGTGCCGTTCATCCACCTCATTCGATTCACACCATAATAAGCACTGGATACTTATATCCCCGTTTCCGCCACAAGACAACATTCGAAGATTGTCATGCATTCGTGATAAACACACCGCTTAATAAAATATAGGGAAAGATTTTTATGTATATTCGAGAACAAGCGTTACAGCGATATGGAAAACGGCCAATACGAAATATCGAAATTTTATAATCTTATTTTTTCGATAATTGACGCAACCAATGATTAATATCTTTTCCAATTGAAAGCAAAGAGAATTGTATCTTACAATTGTTCGAGGAATCTATCGCGAGGAATATTAACGGCTGACTTAAAAATCCAGCATCGCTCCAATATCCGTCTATCTTTTGATCCTACGATTTGCGCGCAGCGGATGACGCTAGTACAGGTAATGTCTCGCGTATTCTCGCATCTGATATTTCACCCAATGCTCTTTACAACGCCTGCCGAGCCGTAGAATGCAATCGAAGTTACCCTGGGTGTGTACGGAGCTTCCTGCGTTGCTTACCTTCTAATGGAATTGGAAATTGGATCACTTGGTACAACGTCCTCTCGCCGTAGCTCTGTTCCTTGGATGGATCTTGTCGAGAGATCGTTCGGCTATTCCATCGCGCTGACAGGATTGTACTTTATCCGTGTTCAATCACATTGGGTTAGAAAACTATCATGGTAGGTCGTGGGATAGTGCGAAACGTAACAAATAGCGACGAGAGAGGTAAATTTAAACATCAAGGCAATCTAAATGTCCCGCCCCAAAAATTTTCAAACGTCACGTCACATTTTCGATATATTTGATCTTCGAGAGTATACGAAAGTATCGCCGTGCAAAACTGAGACAATATCCTGACAGCGCACGCAATATATAACGCGTGATAATATTTAAGAGATCCCCCTCTCTCTTCCTCTCTGTAATAATCTACATTTTCTTTCTTTTCTTTCGTATGAGTTCGCGTAACAAGTGATGCCGTCCACAAAGCAATTTTTCACGGTCACTAAACATATTTAAATTCGATCGCGTATGTGCAGAACTCTTGTCGCTTTGTATACGTAGCAAGAGGAATTGAAATTGAAGCGTTCGAGTACAATACTCTGCCATGTTCCTCCGTTCTTTGAAAACATCGCATTGACAATTCGATCAAGCGACCTAGCGAATTGATGTCAGAATGTCGTACGTGTACGTCGAAGACGTAATGATTATTTGTCGAGGTAAAGCAGCAAGAAGTTCAACCGAAGAAAAATACGCGTTCCTCCATTTACAAATAGCGTATTTTTACGACATTATGTCCCTGTACCTCTACCTCTCGCGTCAAGCAGAAAGCCAAGAGAATCTTATATAAATACCAGTTATGGCGCGAGAGCTTAATCAGGTGTAACTGGAGGAAAGGGAAGGATTTGCGAAGGGTCGAAAGGAGAGGTAGCGAGATAGTTCAATAAGACAGAGTGACAGGCCGTCGGGTGTTTCCTTCAGCAACCGAACGGAACGCGCGGAAATTCAACGAGTCTCTGGAGCACTTGGCCGAGGTCGCCTTCGTACGAGCGAATGTACAAACAAAACCGAGTCGAGGACAGTTCCCCGTGCCTGCACGTATGTTCGCCCGGGAGGTGAGTACGTACGAAGGCACAACATACGTGTGTACGCGTGTGCGCGTATTTATACAAGATTGTGGACGAATCACGGAGTGCGATCATTAGGAGTTTACCCGAGTACGAAGGCGACATTGGATGAGACGCTTTCGTGGCGAGTTGCCGCGTCGGCAGTAATTTTCAAGCAGATAAGCTCCAGTCCTCTCGGAAGATAGTTGTTCCGTGCAATCAGCAAAGTTTAATCTATCACTTTTTTTTCCTCTTGGAACATGTCGGGCGACTAGAGGTTGCGCCACTTAAATTTTCGCTTATTTTACGGCATTTAAGGGTTGGATGATTAGAAGTTGCGTTACTTAAAGTTTCGCTCATGTTATTTACATTTTTACTCACTCTGTGGTAATTATGGGAGAATAGCCGACGAGTTCCTCAATCTAGAGAAACATATTAACATATTAACGAATGATAATCCTCTTTGTGTCGACTCTGTCTCATCGGTGAAACGAGTGAAACAAAGTTTCATATACATTCGTGCGATATAAGTAGATGTGTTAATCTTCTTATCATCAACGCTCAGCTGACGCGAATATCGAGTGAAATATAAGTGCGCGTGACATATTTCGTTGCGCGAACGTTAGCAAATACGACATTAGCCGAATAAACCGTTTTAGCTCGACTTAATATCGCGCCGATATCTAGGAGAATAAAGCCCAGCGAAGCTGCCGTTGTCGTTGAAATGTCGTTAGTGAGTGCCGCGAGAGCCGCTTTACCCCGATTTCAAATTCTCGATACTCGTAAGGATGCAGAATTTCGTCAATCGATCGCTGCGCGACATTAACACGCGCCCCTTGTCTGCGGATGCCGGCGGCGGATTTATCGCGGATCTTACTACTGGATGCATTCGCAAGTGGTAGAAAATAAAATGCGTTCCTCGATTGACGCGTACGATGGATGAAATATTAAAAAATAACTGAGTAATGATGGAATGATAGTGTTTTAACAACAATAATAATTTTTTAGTAACAATTAAACGTGAATAGATCACACGATCGTGTCAGAATATTATTAACATACACATAATGCAATTATGTGTGCAGATAAATATGCAATTAAAGAAAAAGTAGTTAATTGGAATTTGTTTCCGAAGAATTGAGCGCATAGCAGTTTTACCGTGCCCGGATCACGCATCCGTGAGAAATTTTAATGCTTTTCTGATTCATACACCTCGATATCTGACATTGGCAGTCCGCGTGAAATCCTCTCTTGAAATACGAACCTAGTTTCTCGAATTTTCCATCGGAATGGCATTTCAGCGTTGGCGAAGTTATGAAGTTGCCAGCCCGAAAGAGACTAAAAAGAATTTGAGTCGTGCATTAAAAGTGAATTAAATGAAATGTTTGTTATATGTGACGTGACTATTCAGCGAACGGAAATATATACAAATGCATATACTGTGCACATACTGCTACTCATTTTACTAAAACGTTTCGTCAAGTATTACGTGTGTTAAACGCCATTCTAAAAATCTATTGTGAATTAAAGAACATTTCTGCAAACCTCATAAAATATGAAACAGTTTGCACAGAGTACGTCAAGCGTTTCTGTATACGAGTATAGAGAATTCCTACCGTGAAAGAAAGTCATTAAGGCCAAATTATTGATTAATAGTGAGCCGACACGAAAGAAGCGAATAAGAAGAGCTACGATTGTGAAACGGAAAAAAGAAGCGGTTTAGCTACAAATAAAGAGCTTTCAGAACGATTTATATACGCTCCGATGAGTAAGCTAGAATTCGAACGGCAGATCCTGTTTGTCAGTGTGCTCTTTCGAATGGCGACAGAGAGTACTCTCAGTACACGGAATGAACTCTTCGAAAGTCTGATAAATGCTCGGTAAGTTGCCCCAGCTCTTTTGATTGGGATTGCCCGAAGTCGAAGTTGTACACGACGCGAATTTCTATTTTGCATTTTGTACAATTAGACAGCTAATTCAAGGAAATCTGCGCGAAAGACTTCCCGACCGAGAAAATCCTAGAAAGCGTTTAATTCTCTTCCGTGCAGAGCAACGGCTATCTCTTCGTAGCATTTGCTTCACAAATGAAGCAGATACCATGAGAGGTGTAATCATTATGAAAAATAGTGGTGCGTCACAAACAAATTTTCCTTCTCAAAGTATATGTATTTTTAATTTCTCATCCTGATAAGAAAAGAATAATATTGATAAAGTACTTAGAAAGAGAGAGAGAGGAAGGAGAGGGAAGAAGAAAATCTGAATTTTTTAGTCGGAATCTTCAACGTGCACCGAGCTTTAAAACGGAAATCGCACCTTATAACAACAAGTGTTACATAATTATCGGAGCTAATGCATGGCTCGAAATGTTGGGAAGAAATTATGATTAAGATATTAAGCTAACACCCAACTAATAAGAGAGGACGAAAAAGTTTATGCAATCACGCTTATTAAACTTTAATGCAATTATCAATTATATTATTTCTCTTTAGCAGATTTTATCCAACTAAATAAAAATCTCTTGAATAAAAATAAAAATGGAACTACTCTCAGACATGCATCCAGCACCCTTGATATGCAATTATTAAAAATTCGCTTAATGCGCCCTTACCATGCTGTTAAAAGATCCCATAATATAAGGGAGAGGTAGAACAGTTATGACCTGTTAAGATAAAGGCGCCTGGAGGAAGGGGACTGGGGAAGGCGGAGGTAAAGGTAGGGTCAGAAATAACGATTTGTCATGCATAATGTCCCCTAAGAGTCCGTATTTTCGCGTAACGATGATATCGCAAAGTTGATAATCAGCTTGTAAATATAGCGATCAAATATTAAAGCTCCTTTGAAAAAAGAAATATTGGAACAATAGAGACTGCTATTTTTTTTATAAGACATATTAATAATTGATTTTAATCACGGATAATTAAACCTGCGTCAGTAATTAAATTCTAGACGCGAGTACAAAGAAGTATAGAATGGAAACGAAAAAAAAAGAAAAGCAATTATTACACGTTCCGGAACAATGCCGTTTCTAAGATTGTCCTTTCACGGGTGATATCAGATAAAAAGGAAATTGTGGCTGTGACGTTAATCATCTTCTGAAATGACTAATGATACAGATATAAATCTCATAATAATAAAATTACTGGTTTTTATTAGTTATCTAACTTGACGACAAGTGAATACCGTTAACATTTATTACTAAGAGATTTAAACAATTTTTCACTTGTGCGTACCCTAACATTCTTTAAGTTTAAAGCTAATTAAAAAGTCATTTTCTTTAAAATCAGAAGCAAATGTAGAAGTTAAATCGAAGATTTATAACAACGCCGACATGTATTTCTTGCTTTCCGGCATTCGTAACTAAAACAAATGTTACACTTTCGTCAAGCATGGAATATTTGCACTGTTTAATTATGCTATGCTATTGAATTATTCATAACTCCCACGATATTAATATGTAAATGCCGCTTGTTGCTGGTAATTAAAATTCGTACTTTCGCATATACTTATGTAGTTTAATGTACTTAATCTTTAAATAAAATTTTCATTTTGTATTTACATTATACACTGCAAAATTGTAAATAATAATTGCATATAAATTTCACATCTTATCTTACGTATAAATTTGATTGTTCTGCAAATAATGTAATAATTTTATCAATTTATTTATGCATTTGTTGATTATATCTCCATAGCTTTCAATTCTTAAGTAATTGAACGAAATAATTATATAAATAAAGTATAAAGTAAAGCAACGAAAACGCAAATTATAATAAAAATTTGTACTTCTAATAAAAAAGATTTGCACTTTTAATAAAAGAAAAATAATTAAACTATGAAAATGATCATACCGAATGAATATAACGTCTATCGGATACCTGTCAGATTGTTAAACGTTACAGTCATAGCTGTTACAATATTTTACGGAGCTAAATCGTTCGTTTCTTGCTATCCCGAACACGTTGAACGTCTTTCACGATGGAAGATCATGGACTTCAGGCATCGAACTCTTATCGACACGTACCGTGATGCACGTGCCAGTAGAAGATCGAGAAAAAGGGAGAACAAACGTATATTCTCAGTGGACCAACTGTCTCCTCATCATTTTTAGTCTTTTTATCTTGCACGATCCAATTTTCGAAACTCCTAACGCCATATACTCCGCAAACTTGATTCTACAATTTGCTTGTACTGTGTTTAACAATCAGAATTATATAATTTAGAATAAAGAGAGAGTTCATCTGCTTAAATCTTATTTTGAAAAAATACATATTAGCTATATTCACTATAATTAATTCAATATTTCACAAATATTTAATTTCTTTTTATAGAGTTTACGGTAGAAACAGATTTACGATAGAAAGATTATTGAGACAATCGTTTGTGCACGTGCCCGAATACTATTTGTTGCCAGCATCTTTGCCAAGAGCATAAAATATTTATGTAGACGTAGCTATTGCGGGATAGCGAAATTTGAAATTTTACTATCGAAACCGGCAGGTACTTTAGTTCTTGTGAACTGAAGTATGTATCCACTTTCTGTGAGATGCACCAGCTTGTATGTTAGATCACGCAAAACAAAGAGGTGAGCGTTGCAACGGTAAAATGTGTATTTCAATTCGTTATTCAATCAGCTACGATTTACAAACGGTAATCGTAATAATAATTGCAAATAGCAAATTCGCTTTAACTTTAGCAATGTTCATACATCCTGTATTGACCTAATCAATTTACTCCTTTTTACAGACTTTACAATAATAGAAAAATTATTGAGACAATTGTTTGTATTTGTTCCCGAATACTATTTGTTTCCAGCGTCCTCGTCAAGAGCATAAAATATTTACGTAGACGTAGCTATAAAATTTAAGGAAAACTATTTGACAGCCTTACAAATTGAAAGTGAATCCTGAACGCCATTCAAATATGTTTGAAAGTGTAACACATATGTTATTACATTTCAAAATCTTAAAGATTACGTATATTGTTGTATATTTTGTATATGTTGTATATTTGGTATGAAACGTCGTTTTTCTTGTAGATAATCTCGATCACAAGTAAGCCAGGGGTATGTTAGAGTTAATGTCGCATAATTTTCACGCACACTCCATCATTATGACACTAATACTTGCTGAGTTTTGTGTTCGTCATTTATAAAATCGCCTTTTATTCGTATCTGTTTTGATTCTCGTCTGCGAACAAAGATCAATCCTATTCCGATGCAAATAATTCCCAAATTCGTCTCTACGCACGTAGACAGGGTAATGTGTGAGCATGTCAACACGAATAAATAATAATCATTTTCGATTAGATAGTCGAGATTATACATATCGGTGTATACGCCCACACTCGTTGTCGCAGCTCACAGAGTATGTATACTCATAGTGTATTATATTGCACTATGTATAGCGCGGCAACCGTCATTTCATACGCGCGGTCATCGTTTCAGGAATGCGATTAAAGGTCGATATTAGCGTTGATACTCGTCTAATTCGAGTCGATGAATCTCGCGCCTCGATGAACACCAATCGAATTCTCAAATTAATTTACCAAATTGCCTTTGTACGTCAACCGTCATGATATTCCGGATTTTCATTCGCCAGATATTTCGCCAAAAGCCGAAAAGAATATATGTGTATATATATATATATATATATATATATATATATATATATATATATATATCTCGCTCTGCAATCGAACCAACATGCCTTCGAGATTAATGGCCGTGCGGTTACCAATAACTACTATACGGTTTATCCTATTTTTCTCTTTCCACAGCCACATATAAAGCACATTTAGCAAAACAAGATTGCCTTAACGCGACTCTCATGGATGTAATCTAATTTAGATTAAATGTGTAGTCTCGTACGTGGCGGCGCCAGCCCTTGCATGCGCATTTAAATAGATACGTCACATCGTTCGTATAATATTCTCACGGTGCATGCAAATGGATACACGAACCAATCGACTCTGTCCGGATTCTGCTTCATAGATATAGACGCCCGACCAAGTTGACAAAAGATTAATCACGGACAGGGCCGAACCTCTAATCTGCAACCATGTCCCTTGATCTCCGTTTATTACGCTGATTCTGTCGGAGATTGGTTCTCCATAAGTATTCGTCGTTAAAAGTAAATTACGTTATTTAATATATCAATTTTCATCGATGGACAGAGATTAAACGAGAAAGAGATTGACAAGATAAAAGAATAACTAAACGTGTGAGAACGAAGAACGAAATCTATTGGGTGTATCACGAGCAAAAACGAGACGAAATAGATTATAGAAAAGTATGCTAGCATACTTTTTTCCTAGTCTTCCGCTTCTGCATGGTTCAACGATGGATTAGCTTAGAAAAAAAAAAGAATCGAAACTTTGTAGCTGCAACGCGAAGGAGGAAAGAAGGCTTCGCGTGTCGCAATACGAGATCGAGCGAGATGAAGAAAAGCGCGATGGAGGATGAGGAAAAGGAAGAGGAAAAACCGTATGAGAGAGAAGAGATCGCGTTAGAAGAGGAGCGGAGGAAAGTACGGAGACTGCGTGAGAGTGGGAAAACGTGGCTGTAGGGGTGAGGTGGAGAAGCGATAGAGCGAGGTTGGCCGGAGAGGGAGGCACCGACAGAGACAGAGAATGAGGGTTGGTTTGCTGAGTTCAGTTACGCCGCGCCCCTTGCGATGAGCGTTACACCATACGAGTGAGATCGCGGTGTCTCTGAAAGGGCGATTGCCTCTCCTCTTCTCCACACTGCCACTTTTCCTTTCTCTTTCGCGGTGGTGCGAATAACGCGGCGCGATTGTTGACGCATCGAAAAGCTAGGAAAAGCTCCTCGCCTCGTGAGGGAACAGGTAGACGCGTTAGGTGCACGTGTTTCCCTATCCCGGAGAATTAATTGTCGACTTTTGCGCTAAGTTCTCTACCATTCTCTCTCTCTTGATCGTAAAAACAGTGCCGCTAGATAATTTTATCAAACTGTCCAGAAAACTTTAGAGTAAGACTAGCGCGGGGATAAGTGGTCTCGCGCGGAAATGAAGTGTATCAAAGCAAATAATTGAGAACGTGCGACTAGCATATTGACAAATTATATGTACTTTTCGGTTTTGTGCATAACGAACAGTATAGTATCCAATTAACACTGGTGACCGGGTGACAGCTTATTCTCGTGCAAATATTCGTTCTGGCCCGAGAGACATTCACCAAGATAAAGTACCGTTTAAATCAAAATAAGTCGATCGTGAAGCTGTGCGAATCGTCGTCTACGAGAAAGAACTTGAACTTCGGCTGTTTGAATTTGTAGTTAATCTATATTACGCGGAGCGGACAAACGTTTGCAACGATGTAGTGGCAAAAGTTTTAACAGATAAGACTTAAAAGAAAAGAACAGGAACATGATTGAGTGATCAATGCGTGAATCTGTTCAAAAAGTTTACGAATAGGAAGATATGAAGTAGCCGAAATTTTCACAATAGCTGAAAATCCACAGAGTTGGATTGGATGAAGCAAAGTTGAGAGACGGTTCTGAGGCCAATTCGTCAAAGGTAAAATACTTAATATTTTTCGCGCACGCATGATTTTCAGTTGTTTAGTTGACGGCTAGTTTATCCGATAGAGAAATTCATTTATTGTTTTTACGCATGTCTTTTAGTTTGCTCTATTTTGAAAAAACCAATTATTTTTATAAATGATGCAGTGTTTGCTAGATAAATAATGCAAAACTATAAACATTTTGCGTTAACATGTTACGTGAAAAATAAAACACAACGAAAATTTATAACTTCGTTACGATCTTTTCGTAGCAATATTTTTTACTGAAAAAATTGTTACGTGTATTTCACGTAAACACGGCATATTTGCCTAGCATATACCAAAATATGTGCAATTATGAGATCTATCGCATAACTCTATTGAGGCGAATGCGATTTTATTTATGACAAAAATCACAACGCGAATAGTTTCAGCAGAGAGATTTAAACCTTTCCAAAGCTATGTGTTGTATGCGAGAACTTCATCTAAAAATACATGGCACGTTCGTAGAAAAATACACACATACACAGATACATTATATATACATATGTATATACGTATGAATACTGTACACGCAATATATTTTTCAGATAAGTAATACATCAAAAGATATTATTATGTAAAATTAAAAGAAAAAAACAAAAACGGAACCAACATTATTCTGTCTGTTGTTTGAGAAAGATACGCCACATTTCACACTTATCGTGCATTTTTAGCCGCAAAAACTGTAATAAACTAGGTCGAAACACAAAATGCATTGGCACGCTGCGTCTATTTGCGAACTGTAATCCCGCCCAAAAAAAAAACAACCGAACAAATCTCTGACAATAAGCTTTCTGACATAGTACGCTATGCCGGCATTTATATATAAACATGTTTATTATCCGCAAAACGTGTTAGCCATGGATTTCAGAGAATCGACATTTTTGAACAATGAAATGTCTTTGATGTCACGGACAATTTATTACGAACAATCAATTGTACGTTCCGTACGAGCCAACGAGGTAACGCGAACGGATGCGCAGGAAATCGAGGACGGAAACTTCAACGAGATTTTAACCATCTGGACGGAAATGTCGAGGGTGCAGCCAGCAGAATTCATCCTCGCGGCGATTCGAACTTGCTCGATTTAGGCGGTACCGGGGAACAAGTATAGGTTCAAGTTTTAAAAGTCAAGCGCAAGAGCTCGAGTTTTCCAGCAACCGAATTGGCAGAAGAGAATCTACTCCGTGCGCGTGTGCGAGAGGCAGTTGTGTACGTCCTACTATTGAATTGTCTACAATCATCTAGGTCAAAGCGACCAAGAGCGATAGAGGAACTTGAACTCGATCGCTGACTTTGTCCCCTATTGCCGATTTTCGCCTGTTAAACGTCTCGTCCTTCACTCAGAGTCAGACACCACGCGACGGTAAACCTGGATGCAACTCCGTTTAAGTTTATAATGTAATTCTTTCAGTTTCATTGTATTACTTTTGATCAAACTGCATGTATGTATCTCTCTGATAAATTACAAAATATTAGTAGAAGGTTGGCAGAAGTTTGACAGAGATTTGTTGCGTACGAATATACTCGTAATTAATCAAAACGTCAGTGCGATAGAAATCGATCGTTTAGCGATAACAAAGTACAACATAAAAGGGACAATGTAACGATAATCCAATTATTATTCGAAATATTCGTCAGCTGTAAGCATTTTTAATTTCAATATGTAAATTTAGTATGCTAAAAATACGAATACGAAATTTTCCCTCGTGTCGCAGCCAAATAGCCTCGATTATAAACAAATAATCAAAGTTGTTGCGCCTGAGCATTTTATCAGCTGGTTATCACCTGTTTTTTTTTTGTGACAGGCGGAGGAGACACCGCCGCTGCGAAAATCCGACGAGCTTTTCGCTTTTTGTCAAAAGATTGGATGATTAATCATGCCGTCCTATATCCTCTCGCGCCCTTTGGCTTGTGTGTGTCTAACACGTACGTGATACGCAGTTATTCCCGCGCGCACATGCGTCACCGTGTACCTTTTAGTGAACGAGAATTCATCAACGTCTAAAACTGGAGTGAAGCCTTCCTGAGTGATTGACCCCGTGCTAGACCTTGTTGTCGTTTCGCGTTGTTTCATTCCCAAGTCTAATATGTCTAATCTAATAGTCCAATACTTTCAACACGACCACTTACTTTCTCCGAATGTATCACGATACTTGGGGGGAATGAAGATGAATTATTATTAGCACTTTGCGCGGTATATTAAATGCAATATGTCAAATATCATGCAATATATCCGTCGATACCCTTTACTTTCCTAGATAGCTTTATATTTAATTACAATCTATTTAAGTTTGCCACGACTCTATTAGATTCACAAGTTTCTATCTACGTTTCTAAATCTAATTATCGTTTTGTAACAAGTTTGTAACTTTATCATGTCACACTGTCAAACGCGTCATATGTCAAAATTGAACCATATCTAATTAAAGAGCTAACTTTTAATTCGATGGTCGTGGTTAAAATATTAAATCAATTGTGATTATTCAAGAGCTTCCGCCTCAACAGACTTATCCTATCACATCGAGATCATCCCGACTTTGCTCGAGAAAAATCTCTCTCTCTCTCTCTCTCTCCCCCCCCCCTCTCTCCCTCTCCCTCTCCTCTCTTCTTTTCCGTATACAATTTATAGTTTTAAACCTATAGACTTGGCCGACATATCAACACTGACCCTATTCAATCCCGCCTCACCGTTTAATCTGCATGAGATAGGTACGTACGATTAGACGATTCGGCGGAAACGGAGAACTATTCAGTATTCCGCGCTTATCCGCTCGCTCAACGGCCTCGACAATCCACGTTAGCCATGTAACCCGAATTCGGACCATGGGCGGCTGGGGAGCTTATGAGCTTTTCAACGCGCGGATCAACGAGGGTTTGAAGCCTGCCGAACAAGGACGACATAACCCTGGCATATATGTATCGTGGTCGATCGATTTCCATATCTCGAACCGTTTTCCGATCCCTGAATGAACGCTGCCGTGTAATGTCATACGGCATTTAAGTCAAGCTATGTAAATTTCACGTGCAATTGTCGGTGTCGTTTGCGGACCCAATTACCCGTTTCCCTTGCATTGTACTTCAGCCAGGATATACATTTTCCTAAATGTTTATCTCCCCCCCCTCTCTCATTCTCTCTCTCTCTCTCTTCTCGATCATAATAGCCAGATCAGAGTGATTCTATCGATTCCTCGCGCTCTTGATATTTTACCATGCACGATCTTCGGATTCGCTTGAAAATAAGCTAGAACTTGGGCAAAATTATTGAATCACTCACGTTCGTGCTGATGTAGGAGAACGAAGACAGGCATCGTAATTGTTGCACGGATAAAATTAATCATCTCGGTTTACTTTTAATTTGCATTCAAGCCGATGCTTGCTAACGACGTTCACTGTGAGCAATACTAATATGCACTGCACAATTACAGCAACTCGATCTCGTTGCAGAATTACAGAATAACAATGGTATAACTGTATATCGCATAAAAAAAAATACGATTATCTAATTAAGCTGTATAGTTAAGCGGTCAAATTTTTGCGAAATGTACTGTTTATGCAAATTTGATAACATGGAAAATTAGGAAATGATACACACCTATGAAAGTTAATACATACACCGCATTTGAACATACATAATACACTGTTTGATCGGCGTCCATCATGAGCCACGAATGCTGCGCATTTATGATGCAATAAGTTAATCATGTATCGGCGTAGCAGACAGCGTGAAATACAGAACATGTAGTGATTAAATATAAATGCAATTATGTACAATCGATCGAGCATTCGCACAAAGCAGCCGATTGGTATAATGATCCTGAGAAGCATGTGATATCGCCACGTTATCTCGTTTTTCGCGTTCCTTTGAAAGCTAGCAACCGTGGTACGCGGTGTTAAATTTTCGGGGGCAATCGCTTTGTGACGTGAAAGGTGACAGGGTTTCGGTAATAGATTTTTGCATTGTTTGCACGGGAAAAATTGGCTGCGCGAAACTTGCACGGCGACCGTGTAACACGGCGCAGCTTCCCGAAATTACTTTCTCGCGGCGCGCAATCCGGAATATCGCCCACTTCTCTCTTAATACAATACAGTTTTGCATCTCTATGAAAGTTCAATCAGCGAGTAACCGGATTATACGTCCTGTCGTTCATCCGTTCCGTTTCTCCGTTGATATTATTTTACAATGTATACCTCCTAAACCGCGCACGATTCTCGCTACCTCAGACGCAATAAAACAATAAAACAATATCGAAAAATATCCGACAGTCACATCGGTTCATGCTACGGTTTAATCAAACAGTTTTGCATCTTGCCTCGAGGGGGATACAAAGACCCTGTAATTTAATGCCGCGCTGTAGATCAGATTATGCATACATTAACGGACCGTTCCCAATTTTTAACTGCGCGTATCTCCCGTATTACGTCGGCATACCGAACGGACGGTGTAATTGCGAAATCCGTAATGAAATATTGCGTTTCTCCCGTGTTCCCGTGTACGCGTGGAACTGGAATTCTCGTCTCTCGCATACGAGAGTTTTCTTTCCATTCTTCTCCGCTGTGGAAATTTGCCACCTCCGTTCATCCGCGTGTTTGCGACAACGGTCGTTTCTCTCACGCCCGATAGTGCTCATTCTGCGGATGTTAATTTGCAAGCAATTCAGTACAAATCGCGCAGGGAAGGGGGAATGGAATGAGTTCTCAAAAAAAAGATGACAGAAAAATTCATTTTCCACACTGTTTGTCTTGGACGTTGGGAGAGATACCCAGCGTGTGGCGGCTGTTTCCTCTACGTTCTGTGTTACTCACGCTCGAATAAAGAGTCGCCGGTACCGTAAAATGAGAACGGCAAATGAATTTCAGCGTGATTCCAGCTTTATAATCCCGTTTAAAAGCTAATGAGAATAGGATTCTGAAAATCGCTCGAAAATCTGTCTACTGTGCTAACTAAGCTTATTACGACTTAGGCCACACATACACACAGGCTTGTAGCTTACGTCATTACGTATTCTATAACGCATCAGTCAGCGTGATATTACTACAGACATTCGTTATGAAAAAGCGGCTATTAAATGAGAGATAAAGGTGCTTTATGAAGTCAACTATTTTCTTCCTTTTGTTATGTTCATTTAGTTGTGTACGAGATTAGTTAGTCGGGACAACGAAATGCGTTCCACTTTATTCTGCTTAGGCATTTAATTCAATTTGATTCTATGTACATGCGCTACGTGTAATTTCAAGCAACGCAAGCGAATTCATTTGCAACAGAAGTAGCAACGCACGCACGATCGTAAGTGACAACTTATCGATGCAAACTTGACGGTACCGCGTGAATATTGAATGGCGCACAGCGTGTACACACTATACGTAAATCAACATTGTGAATGTATTAATTATTCGCCCTCGACAGACGCACGTTCCCAGAATCTGACAGCTACACATGAGGCTGCAGCTGGTTAACATGTTCCATGATGTTATTTCAGCAATGAAAAGGTTACGAATATCGACTATGTTGTAAAATTCACTTTGCTGGCCCATCAATATTGGAAATTATAATTTGTTCGTAATTACTCCAGAAAAACATTGAACCCGAGCGTTAGAAGAAAAATTTTATTCGCGACGTTTGTGCAATTAATTAAGCGAAACAATTAATAATAACATTTACATCATTTTTCTAAAGATTGATTAAAAAATATTTTACTGTTATACTTGTGTATGAAAACATATCTATATTTTATTTCATTAGAAATTAAATATACTATTCGATCACATTAGACTATGTGACATCTTCGCACACACTTTATATACCTATCTTACTAATATCTCATTGATATAAAATAAAATAAATATTTAGACGAAGGGAAAGAAAAAGAGGAAGAGAGAAATAAATTTCGTTTACAAGTCAAAAAGTATCAAACAAACGAGAAAAGTGCAAACGCGATGATTTTTGCTTTGCAAATTGTAAATTTAAATATTCAATGCACGGCTTAATTTAGAGATGCCTGCTTTCAACTGTTGTTGGCAAAGTAGTTATATATCGAATGAATAAACAGAAGGAAAAATTCCCGGTTTAACATGCCAGCATTTGGTATTGATGAATTTGCATAATTTTTTATCGGATAATATCATTCACGAAAAGCTTCGCTTTGTTTCACTGCATTTTCCAGGCTACGTTGGCATTTTTCCGCGTCTTTTAATTTCTCGGTTTTTACAACGGTACAAGCAGCTTCTCTCACGTCGAACTCGTAACTCTTCCCGCGGTCAGAAATACGTGCCGTGTTCGTGAAGCTTCCACGGCAACCACGGCACAATACACGAGTAAATTTGCCGTGTTCCGTTTTTCTATTTCTTCCACCTTGAAATAAGACGGTTAGCGTTTAACGTAAGACGCTGCGGTGTACCAGGATTTCGTAAAAATTAACGGCGCTTTTGTGAAATTATGTGTGTATGAAAATAGTGGGAACAAATTTCCATAGTTCTTCTTGTGGATATTTACAAGATACAATATCAACGTATATCAAGAAAATGCGCTAACGCTGAGGAAACAAGTTAAATATATATTTAGATATGTTTTACGATATAACGAACGAATAAAAAAATGTACGTATATAAGAATTTTTTCCTGAAAACTATTTTACTTCCAAAATTGCAGAAATCGAATATCACTAAACTCTTTTTAAAAAATTTATTTTTCTCATATCGTATTAATCTGCAACCTCTTGTGCCTAATGTATGCGTATAGATACATTAATTTATCAATTTAACTAAATTTAACGTAATAAATATCTAAATTGCACATAAACATTCATGAATCAACAAAAGTTATATTATATGTATGAACTTTGTTTGTTATTTATACAGTTTATTAACTTGTGTTTATTTATGCGTAGCCTGGTAGACCAGATTGCAGAAAACAAATTATTAATTCCATTTTAGAATAATATTTCGGATCTGTAAAAATCTTAAATATAAGCGCGAGGTAAATCTCTGATTTGTTAATTCTCTTTTTTACGTAAGCTTGTCCATTTATTACCCGGGTTTAAAACTGTCACTAGCATTAACCGTAAAAGGGAGAATCGAAAGAAATGAGATATTTTTCTCGAAAAGTGTAACGTTTCTAAAATATTTTGAGAAATCACATTGAAACGCTCAAACAATAAAAAATTTAATTAAAGTCTCGATAGTTGTTCTAACAATCAAATCAAATATAACACGAAAATAAAAGCAGGCAGTTTAAAAGCATAAAACGTGATGATTTTAACAATATCATGAAAGAAAGCGATGATGATATTTAGTTTAAAGTTTCGTAGCATTGCTATAAATGTTGCCAGGCATAATGAATGATAAACAAGCCGATCAAGAAGTCATTATCGTTAGATATGCTAATCGCAAAAGTGGAAGTCGCCACGGGCGCATCCGCGTCGTAAGTTTCCGCCGACAACATCCACTGAATTGCTAACCGTATGGCCATCGGCGAGGCGGGAGCCTGGAGGAACTTTCGTGACGAATCTCGTTTCGACCGTACTCGCATAATTTTGCCATTGAACATAGTCGGAAGTACGGTGAGCGCCGCATTCCGTGTCGCCCCTTTACGGCATTCCCTCATTCCCTGAGCAGCCTTGCTTCAACCCCATTATCCAACCTTGTCGCACTCACCCGCCTTTTATCACATTCCCTGTCTTTTACCCTCTCCTTTTATCCCCCCCCCTCTCTCTCTCTCTCTCTCTCTCTCTCTC
>NW_011967188.1:244408-257310 GCF_000949405.1 Vollenhovia emeryi
CTCTCTCTCTCTCTCTCTCTCTCTCTCTCTCTCTCTCTCTCTCTCTCTCTCTCTCTCTCTCTCTCTCTCTCTCTCTCTCTGTCTCTCTCTCTCTCTCTCTGCACTCGCTCGATCTCTTCTCGCGCGCGTCTGTGGTCCCTTCGCAGACCGGAATACAAATTACCCGGTAGCGTGTCGCCTCACGAGTAAAGTAGATAACGGCAATTAGAACATCATCCAGGACAAGAGCGGTATGGGTCTGAATCGTTTAATCCCGACCCTTTTCTTACTTGCGAATGGCGAAAATACATTTCGGTGCGACGAAATTCCGTCGGTGGTACATTGTCAGTCGCATTGCCTGTTTAAACCACGCTAATGATAATGATAATCAGATCAACCTACCTACATCAGCCAGTAACGCTGGCGTTTAATGCGAACAATTTATGCTGAAGCGATATTCAAATATGGCTACTAATGGAAATAGTATTCTGCGGAAAATGTAAATCTTCTTTACTTTTCTTATCTTCAATTACTCATTCAGAAAACTTACTTTTACTCCTACGTCTTTACTGACCTAACGAAACGAGGAATTCAAGTTGTATGAACTAATAAAACGTATAATATAAAGAAATAAAAATGTGATAATACATGCGAATAATGTGATAATTCGAAATATTATCATTTTTTAAATAAAACGATTTAATAAAATCTATATATAACAAGAAGCTACGTTACATTCGTTATTTTAAGATCGAAAATTAAATAATCGCGATTTAAAAACGTTAACGCATATACGATCCTTCATTTCAGCGTATCAACCAATTGATATTATCGAGTCAGTTCACCGAACAGAGTTTACTTTGACGGTAGCGAGAGAACGAAGATACTAAAGAATTAATACATGCGCAAACTGAAATTCTGAAGAGCGCACTTATTCGTGGAAAGTTGTACGCACGAAGTAAACAGCACGTTTCTCTTTTAGTACGCTTTCTTTAGTAAATAAAATTAGTCGAGCGTTCCAATAATTTCTTGAAGCAACCGCGAAATTTACTCCCCAGCCCATAACATCAATTATACATCATAATCTGTTACACATTCAGGTTTCTCTTTGACAGAGATGCACTTTGTCGAATTTCATCTATTGCTGAAAGAGGAGTCTAATCTGCTTATATTCACCATAGAAATATATCAAGATTTATTCCTTCAAAATATGCAAAATAATCGTCGCAATTTCTGTTTCAGGAAATCGCGAATAGTTATCAAAGTGAAATAAATTAATCAAATCGATTTCTGTAATGAATGAGAATAAGCGCAATTAATTATTCTTATTACTTCACCGACGACACGTCTACTTCTTACATTCACATCGCGCTTCTCGTGCAATAGTTAGCTAACTTCTCTGTCTCATCACGACTGACAGTAAAGCTTATTGGAATTCACATTGCCACGCGTGTTTGTAAGTTTGTCACAGTTATCCGTTAATACACTTGTTGTTGTATGCGATTCGCTTAGATATTCTCGTAGATCTTCGGAATACAAATGGGCTTGCGGTATGTTGTCTCGAGAGCAAACTGGATAACGGTAATTAGGACGTCTAACTACGAGGATAACTTCAAGTTCTAATTAAGCATATGTGAAAAATCAAAGGATACACGGAAATGTCTAGCATGGCGGGGCGATTTGACGAGTTAAAATCGTTCCACGTAGTCGCAACCGCAACGGACAATTCACTGAATGACTTGACGGTAAGGAGGTGTCATGCACTATCTGACGGAACAGAAGTTCCGGGAGAACAGATACCTTGTGTCACGTATGTAACCAATCGAACGTTTTCGACGGAGTCTACTTGAAAATTGGACGTCCGTACCACACAGAGGCACAGACGGGCGAACTTTTGCGGCCGAACTCTACTCGCGCGCGGTGAGTTTCGTCGATAGTTTTGATTTCGCGGCACTCTGTGGTAACTAGCTGGCAAACGCAGCGACGCTTGCTATAACACACTATGTACAGAGGAAACTTTGGAGGCGCCCTTTGCCAACGCGCGATTTTTCGCTCCCGCTACGCCGAGACCATCGGTCGGCTGAGACCAGCGATTTCCTCAAATTGAAGAAACGCCTGTATCAAAGAGCTTTTTAGTTAAGTGTCTTCTGATAAAATTCGCTCTACGCAGTCAGTATCACAATTTCTTGAATGTTAAGCAACAAAGGAATGTTAATCGTGCTATGTTACGAGTATGAAATGTACCTCGGAAATTTTTATCTCCGATTATTGCACAAATATTTTTAACAATGCATCTGGTAGTCTGTGTGTTTTACGCAAGTGCAATCTGATTATATCGCGAACCAGAGATGAGAGAAAACAAACGCGCATACAGATGCATTTTTATCATCTGGCGTGTTCTCCGCGAAGTGCAAGTCGAAAAGAAGCGAGCTAATATCCGATAGTGTCAATTCAGCGATAACAGGAGTCAGCTGTGAATTCATTTAATGGAACGCAACGTTGCACCGGCTCGTTGTGTGCACCGGTGTGCATTCGATTCTCGATTCAGATGCCGACGTAGCTACTTAGTGAAGCCGAATTGCTGAGCAAAGTGACAGAAGCCACGGGTTTGTACGACAATGGATATATCGATACAATTTCATTGATTGAATGTGTCTACTTTGTCTTGAATATTAAAACCGAACGCTATGTTTAATGTCATAGAAATTCGCAAATAAATCCATGAGTCAAAAATGTATCTAATAATTTAATGATTAAAGAATTAAAAACGCAAGTAAAATTCTCTCTCTCTCTCTCTCTCTCACACACACACACACACACACTCACTCTCTCTCACTGTTTCCAAGAGAAACGAAGTAAGTGGATAAGCGCTATTTAATCTATGTTTCATTAATTATTATGAGTTGACGATGATCATCCCAACTATGCAAATAAAGAAATTATCGTAAATTCTATAAAAATTTACATAAACGCAACGGCGATTTGTTATTAAAATTGTTTATGATGACAGTTTTTATCTTAGTCAATATGATTTCTTTCTGCGGGATATTTTCATAAGGCACGTTGTGATAATGTCGAATATATGCCCCTTACGTGAGATATAATAAGCGGTCACACTAGCGAAAATTACGTACAGCAAGATACTACATAGAAACAAAACTCACATACGCGTGTAATAAGCGCGATGCGCACATTATGCGGCTCTAATACTAGAACCCACCCCGTCCGACGTACACGTTCTTTACACAAAATGTGTGCACGCAAGCACGGCGCATTATACAATTTGCGCACAGTCCGCAATGCTAAACAATGCAGAAACGAGATTTCGTACGGTCCGCATATTAATGCCTAATTGTTCTTAGAGCGGACAACGACCACGGATACGTTTTCCTCATGACTCGTTTCTACCGCAAAACATAATAATTCCATCACACATACGTTACACCCCCATGCGCTACATAAACGCACGCACATGTGCATGCATGTACATACAACGTCGAGAGAAACGGACCTCGCCATTTCCGCCACGTGTGGACACTGGAGACTGTAAATATTTTTCAATCTGCAATAAACGCTTCGAACGCGAAATGCTAGTCCGTGAACCGCACGAGACATGGAAACAAGTAGCCTCTCTAATTGGATTAAACATCGGCGTTCGGTGGGACGATTAGAGGATAATCGCCAGCGCGAGGTATCCCCTTACCAAATTAGTCGTTAAATAGTGTTAGGCTGTAATTACCGACACTTATCGTCAGGTGTTGCACTTTGTAACGGTATAACGGAATTTTTTTGTACAGATTTGTAAAATAATGAGCTTAATTGCGTCTCCTTGCGCAAAACCTTGTTCTTCCGTTTCGTAAAATCTTCTTACTCGTTTGCGTAAATCTAAACTTTTCACGCATTTCCCATTTTCTTTTTCCCCTCCGTTCTGCATACCTCTTTTGTTTTTCTTTGTTTGTTAAAAGAGATTTGTAAATATATTTGAATAGTAACAAAATTATTAACAAATTTCAGACACTTTGTTTAATCAATTGCGATAACGGTATATCTCGTCGAATTTATTCACTCAGGATGTATTAATTTCCGATTGGCTTCCGCACGCAGATACATGATGCTATCGAGTTTGCATACTCAACCTCTCTTCTCTCAACCACTCTTCTCAACTAGTGTTACGCGTTCTCTCCCTTGTTCGTTCTTGCCACTTTCCATACCATTCAATCAACACCACTGTTTGCATGTTTATCTAGAATTCAGCAAGAATTCTATCAATTGTCCAGATGATTAACGATCACCAAAAATGACTTTGTTACGATTGTCAAAATCTTTAAAGCAAAATTTACACTGCTAGAGTTTCGCACGTAAAAGTTTTGTTATGAGAAATCAATAAAATTCACAAGACTCTCATGTGGTAAATATCAATACGAAGGAATAAAGACTTAAAAAGCCGTGACAAGACGGCAGTGTCTAAATATTTCTTATTTTGAAATTTATTGCGAAAAATATTACCTCAGCCAGGGTTTGAACCTCCTACTCACTAGGCGGGCGTCCCTTCGTTATAAGACATTCCCGTGTCAAAGCGGAAACAGAGAAATATTTATCACAAAGTTTTAGGAATTTCATGCGGCTGTTAAATTTGTATCAGCGCTTGGAAAAAGTTCGAGTATTTCTTATTGCGCATAATTGCTTCGTTACCACGTAATATTTTGCTTTACCTTCATTTATCACGGTATCGAGAGAAGCGTTGGCTTTCACTTCTCTTCGAGATATTAATCTCCTATCGACTTTTGCAAAGTACGGACGCTTTTACTAGCTATCATAATTATCATGCCGAACCCGTGTAAAGTCCTTATATATCCTACGTAGCATCAGCCCTCTGTCGACGCTTTCTACGTCGTCTAACCCTCCACTTTATTAGTTCACTTAACTACACGTCTATCATCCGCGTGTATGTGTACGCACACACATACGTAATATCCGTGTCAATTCGCGCGCACCTCATGAATATATGAATGTGTGTTGTGTCACGCTTGCGAACACATATCTCTCTGTGATACCCGTCGCAATGGCAATCGATTCAATAGGAATGATTGCCTGCGTTCAATCCACTTAATCGCTAGTCCCGCCGACTAAACGTGTTCGACGGAAGTTTATCATTCTTGGATGTCGATACTCTGAGGTATGAGCGGCGTGATCTTCGTTAGTGCGAAATTGCACAAGTTACACGCACTTTTGTAAATTAATCGGATTACGGAAATAACGTTGAATTCTACCGCGAGTAAAAGATACGTTGTGATTTTTCGAATTTACACGAATAGTTGAAAATTTTGTCAACGAGTACAGCACAACAGGATGAAATACGGACAGATTGAAGAATCGATACGACAAAAGTGTGCAGATCGTCTATCTAGGATCCCTCAAGTAATGACGGCAAAGTACCGGATAACTCCATTCCGTTATTGCCACTCGAATTCTGCTGGCTCATGAGTGATATTTTTATCGAGATTCCACTCGAATCGTCCTAGCATTTTATTCCCATGGTAATAGACGACTGCTAGCAGGCATCTGCCGTTAGCTTGAAAAGATCGATGAGCATTCAGTGCACTTGACTGTACCGTCAATAACTCCGATCAATCCCGAGCAGTGCCACGACTTTAAATAAATCATTAATATCTCAAAAAATAGATAGCATGTTGTAATTTCATCGCGGTCTTACGGCGCGCGGGACATTGTAATATTGATTTTACTTAAAATTCATTGTCAACATTCGCGAGTAATGGTGAGACGTTATCCGAAGATCGTCGACAATTTGAGCAGTGATTTTTACTATGATAAAGCGAAGATGGATGCTGCGCAGGCCAATTAGGGAAACTGGGACAGCGCTGTCATAAAACGGAACTCGTTAAGCAAAAATATTAAATTTTACTTGGAACGGACCCAGCGCCAGTATTTGAACGCATATCGGTGCCCTCGCAGTATTACCACGCCTACCTATTTCCATTTTGCTCTAGGGCAATTCTACAACGAGTTCGACGCACACATCCACCGAGTACGTTTTCCGCTACAGGTGACAATAGTACTACGTGAAGAGAATCAACGCGTATCATTTCGCCTTCTGTGTTTCGACAGCGAATGCATCTTACTTGTCGCAATATTGCTTACTGACCAAAATAATAAACTAGCAATTTTTATTTATTTTCAATTGATTTTATCCACCGTCAGTTCGTGCTGCTGATACAATCTTCACCTGATTGCAAATGGATAACTGCAAATGGTGTAACATTTTTTAACACTATCCATATCGCGATCCATTTTTAAGTAGTCGATCTCTTGAGACAATGGGAGATACGCGGAGTAACTGGATTCGTTACTCCAAGCTACGCGAAACCTCGGAAAGCTTGGAAGCTCGCGATCTCGAGGCCACGTGAAACCTGAGGAGTACATACAAACACACTCTTACCCACACATACGGCCGGCGTTCACACGGAGACAGGCGCTCTCATATGTTCCCACATAAGTGTACGTTAGTGCTGAAATGTTGAGGCGCTACGCGCGTCTGTAGTTGCCCCATACGTGCGCCGCGCATCAAACATTCATTCGGCTGGTAGCACGAAATGGAGTCTCGGCTTCGAGCACGCCCGAGTACTCGGTGCCGAGCATTTACCGATCCTTTCGCCAAGTATTTTGCGCTCGCTCGGGATTCACGAGAATCCGGGCCGAGCACTCCGGCAGAGTCGATCGGCCGATCCCCGCTGAGTGGCTTCTATCGGATTCTTACTTGTTCTTTTCCCCCGCGTTCTATGTAGATGAGCGATGCTCAACCTCCGCCCCTCGGATATTTAGAAACATTGCACTTTACCGCGCGACGTGTTAACAACGCCCTTGTATATGTTGTAGAAACGAATCAGAAAATACGTGTGCTCCACGAAATGAAGAACAACACGCAACGCGTTTAATATTTTAAGGCAGCCTGTGTGTGGCACAAGTACGCGATCGTCATGCGAAATGTATCACAGTTAATAAATATGTGTTATTCATAACACCATCCGTCTTCGGGAAATGACTTCTCAGAGTTCGCTATGTAAACGTAAAAGAGAATAGCGCCCGAGTATTAGAATAATTTATATTTTTAGCCGCCTCTTCAAGAAGTCTCCCGGAACATTACGGATACTAACAGCCAAACTCCGATAACACGAAGTTTACATAAGAAATTCATAGCAATTCTAACGAATGTTTCCGTTAAAAGATACTGCGTATTTCATTAGGTACATCTCATGGAATATACATACCTTCTGCTTGCAGTCTACTCTGGGAAAAAGAGACAGTTAGCAACCCATTTTGGGTTGCCCATAATTAGTAATCGAATTATTTGGATTGTTTGTGACTCTAATCTGGGAAAATTTTTGACCGTTTTTGTTTTGTAGTTAAGCAACTTAACATTTCGGTTAGCGCCTCTTAAGTGAAAATTTTCTTTGCGTTACTGAATATCGGCAGAACTAATTAAAAGAATAGATTAGTATTACTTTAAAATCTTGGATATAGACAGAATAGCTAATTGCGATTTTTAGTTACGCGGGGTAATTCGTAAAAGATTAGAGTTACGAACAATCGAAATAATTCGATTACTAATTGTGGGCCCCAAAATGGGTTGCTAACTGTCTTTTTTCCCCCAGAGTAAAGACAGCGTTGAAACAAAGCAAATTAAATAAACCAATTACTCTCCTGTCGCTTTCGATCTTATCCTATCTTTGAAAATAATAGAGAAGGTATGCGAGCGATTGTTTTGTTAACTCGCGCTCGATGTTTAGAAATGTGCAACATTAGGAAATCGGCGTTTATTTAACGATGTTAATTCTTATTCACGTTGACTTTACTTTCAATTTATTATTTTAAGCGGTATCATTTAAAAAATACCCCCGCGAATATTTACCAAATGCAAGTTTACAAATCCGCGAATACACGATGTTATTCCGTGGAAACGAAATACGCTCGCGGCGAATCAGTCTCTCTGTCGTGTTGGCAAAGGAACCGAGCGGAATGACACTACTGATGCAATAAGGACACATCCAATACCTTTAAAACGCGATCCCGTTGTTCATGCAAGCTCTTTTATTTTACTTACATTCGTCACAGCATTCGTCGAAATATGTCTGTCAGGCAAAACTAAGCTCTACTTTGTTTCAAACTTTTATTTAACAAGTAATTTATTTAATTATTTACTTTCCGTACACCGCGATGTACATATGCAACGTCCTAGTCATTAATGTATAATTTTCAATTGTTGGAAATGAAGATTGATGGAAATAAACAATAATGACATAAATAGAATAACGAAAATTAAGATTTGAAATATATGAAACAAAAATGCCTCCAAGTAAACTTTCAAATATCGCGGGTACATCGCTGGTAAAACTGTCGCAGCAATTTCCATAACGCTTGCAAATTCCGAGACTATATTGCAGTCATGGACCGTAACTGACCTAAAAACGCCATGGCGTAGATCCTGCGGCCGTTCGAATACGGAAAATTAAGCCTGCAATATTAATTCTGGGAATGGCTAGCGACAAAATCGTACTCTTATATTATTTTTTCGCGAAAAAAAACATTTAAGTTTCTTTCTTCGTCACAGTTTCAAGCTTTTTCTCTTTCCTTTTCTCTCGCATTATCGAATACTTTAATGATTCGCATTATTATTTCTATCGTAGTAAATCCGATACGATAAAAATAGTAAGTAATTTGATATTGATGTAATGAGTCAACAACATACGTTAAACATATTATGCCTATTATTTGTTAACTCATAAACGATATATATGTATAACGTTATTTATTGGAATTAATCACTTATTAATAATTGTTAAATAATACTACTCTCAAATTCCTGAAATTGAATACTGCATATCACTGCATGTTCATCTATAGGTTTGCTTTTTTCATAGAACTCTACCGCATTTAATTGGAGATTTGACAGATATTGATACAAATTATACAGAGAACGGCACACACATGCCAACTTTTAATAATACATTGTAATGAGGACGCGCGTGGGTGGAATTTGAATTTTAAATCCATTAGAACGCACCGCGAATTTTAATACCAGATTAATAATAAATATCCTAATATATATGCGAGAAAATGATTATTATTATAACGTTGTAATTATTATTCACTGTAGAGTGTTGCGTCATATATTGCCCTGGCGGCTCTACTTAATATTATTGCAATCGTTTATAATTGATTTGATTACATATATATCGGCAGATGGAGAGAATTTTCATGTAAATTATCGATGAAATGAAACACATGCATGGTACCGCAAATATAATAAATAAAGATGCTAATATTAAAACATATTAAAACGATGTTAATGTTACATATGTATATCATATGATGTATACAATATTAAAATATAAATTCTTTCCCTCTTATTAATATTCTGCGCTAAAGAGCTCGAGATATCTAACACATACATATAACAAAAGAATTTTTATTGAGTATATTTTTTAACGAGCCATTAGAATTTGCTCTAATACTTCAACATATGTATAATTCCAGTTCATGATAAATTCACGGGAAATTCTATCTCACAAAGATATAATTTTCCTGCGAATATAATCTCTTCTATATTTTAATAAGATTACGCACCGTATGAATATCACAAGAAGGTAGTTTCCTCGAGATCGATCAATAACCAACATAGAGCACTTTTAGTGAGCCGGTTATCGTTAATGAGTTTACACTCACGTGTTATCTACCCGTTATTTCGTCATG
This sequence comes from Vollenhovia emeryi, assembly GCF_000949405.1. Taxonomy (NCBI): domain Eukaryota; kingdom Metazoa; phylum Arthropoda; class Insecta; order Hymenoptera; family Formicidae; genus Vollenhovia; species Vollenhovia emeryi. Next base: position 254,156 of record NW_011967188.1, read on the forward strand.
CAATCATGTAATTCGTAAAGCGTTTTAGTAGCTTTCGTTAATCAGATTTCGCGCTGTTGAAAAAAGCTGTCGCATGACAAAACAGAATTGTGCCGAAATAGAAAATACTCTTCTACACACAGAAACAATTGAAGGTGAAAAATCACGTTTAATGCTTTCATATTGAAACGTTGATCTTAAAGTGATAAAGTTTATTGTCAAGCCTGTGGATTATGTTAACTAAAGAGGCGAGATTGCAATTGGTATGCAAATATAGATGCACAAGAGTGCTTCACTTTATGCGTCGCAATCAAAATCTATCTCTATATATGTAGGCTAATGAATATATGACGTGTCTAGTAATGCGCCAGCCACAGTTCGCGTATACATATATCACTATAATCTGTCCGCCATTTAGACAATTGTCATTAATTATATCGTTGCACGATCAATGGGATCGACGCATTAGACGGCGTTTAATTTGGGAATGAAACGTAATTAGATTCCTGAGAAAAATACACCGCGACAAACAATTGAATCTGACGTTGACTTTCGCTTCCACTTTATATAAGAAACGAAATGAGGAAGAGGCGACGTACTATCTTCAGGACGCGTATCACATGCTGCGACCGTACAGCAGCGATATCGCGCGGCAGCCAGTCGTCCAGCTTTTGTTAAAACAGCTTATGAATAATCCCGTAATGCAAATGTCACTGTTTACTATGCCGTACGAATGGTCACCCGGTACGTTACGTGAATTAATTGGGACGACAAATCAAGTTGGACGCGGAAGAAAAGGACGAGCAGGGCGAGATAATGCTAGGAAGAAGATAGAGCGGAACTTGGGTGCGGCTAGGTTCTCGTTTTAATATACAAAAGTGCACGCTTTCCAGCTATTGCGAATAACCGGACTTCCGGATATTATCTCGGTGAAGAGAACGACTCTCGTACAGATGTTTATTGCTTGTTCGTTGTTCGAACCGCCGTGCCTTAATTATAATAATGTGCATGAAATGATCGCCGTGACTTAACCACCGTGACCTATCAGATCCGACGAAAGGATCAGCGGGAAGGTTGCGGTAACGTCATAGTCGTTGCCTTCGCCACGTAACCATAGATTAATGCGACGCAAATGTGAGGATAATCAGAGAGTTTCGCAATTAACACGTGCAGGCACGTGGAATCTAGTTAACGCGCGGTTAACATCATGGAGGTTTGTAATCAATGACAACCGTCACGCTCTGCCCGTCTCACCCGCAACCGCTGAACTGCCTTCTATACCTCTATTCATCTTCCGCAAATGTAAGTGCAACATTTCAGTACTTTACGAACCACAACAACTTCCCCGCTCTGAGAATAACGATCAAAGTTTGAAATAGACTCGGCATCTTTTTAACCAAAGTACGTGTGCGTTGCGTAAAATAATCTTAACAACTTAAACCGCTTATTCAAGACGGTAGTTAAAGAAGGAAATTGTTTTGAAAAAGAAAGTCATTTTCTACCAATAGTGCCCTTAATGCTGTTTAATTGCACGCGTCATTTTATTAAGCAAAATATCGCAGCTCGTTGATTCGCTTTATTAACGGCTTATTGCCCATCGTCATTCAACCGTCCAGATTCGACTAACACAATTTCGGGATACATTAGCTCTTATTCAGGACGAGTAAATGCTTAGAGCAAAACATGCGACGCTTTTCAATGCGTCATCAGTTGTCAGTTGTACCTAAAATTCGGATGATATTTCATGGCGAAATTGATCACGATAACGAGATACGAGATTAAGCTTTGCTATTCTAATATATGATATAATGAGTTAATGCGTGCTGCTCATTAATTGGATATACTGCAAAATAATCCTTCTCAATTGACACCGCACGCTGCTTACTTATCCATCAATCGAACATAGCACGGTAGTTATATATACACATAGATATATGTGTACGCACACACACATACGCATACATATATATATAACATATATATGTATATATATGAATGTGGACATACCATATATCTATTTATTCGCATAAACATCTATCTGCCTACTTGGCTGTTTGCTTTACATACGCATATAATCCATCCCTTTGAAACTAAACTCGCTCAGTGGCTTTGTTATAAACATAATCATTGCATCAGGAGCACGGAACGATAATTACACGCAATTGTTAATAGACCTGATTTGTTCATTGACGTTTCACGTTGAGTTAACGGCATCCAATTGCACAAGCGCCTCATATCACTTTGCGAACGCGTAGCACTTGGAAAGAAATTCTTGCGTTATTTCGGTTTGAATAAATAAAATGGACCGTCACTGTTCGTCATTGTTTAAATCAGTACGATTTTAAGTGCACATCCATGAAATTATACATTACGAGATAAAAATGCCTATTCTGCAGAGGACAGCGCACTTTTCACGAGCCGTAAAAGCTCGATATATAAATTTTCATGAAAGTGGCAAGTGCTAAATTTCTTTTGTGCAAACGTCATGAACAATTAGATCGAACATTGATCGCTAGTGCAGATCTGTCAGATACGAATAACGAATAATTGAGATGAAAACGCTGTCACTGTGAATGACATCACAATCGTGAGACTGGATGCCATGTCACTACATCACATTGCAATATGCGAAAAATATGAATACACATACCAGGAGAAAAAAAGACAAATATTGTCGCTTTGTGTTAAAATACTTTTGCAATTTATGTTTCAGTTATTTGTAATAACTACCTACATACGTGCATTATAATATTTTGTGTGCACGCATATGTACTCTTTTACAACTTTGAAATACGATCAGAAATTTAATTGCACTCTACGTGGATAATCTAAATCAAATTTATATTATCTTCGTGCGTTTATTTCGATTTCTATCGAATGTAATGTATCGCATAACCACTTATAATCGTGAAATTTATTTCATTTCAGTGGGTGAAATTACGTAAAATTTTGCTCGTTGACAGGAGAAATATTTGAATATTTACAATGAACAAACGAGTATTAGAGCTCCAAATAATTAACAGATTTAATTGCCCCAATGATTTTTATAACTTTATCACACAACTTTAGCACAGCAACGTCAAGGCTAAATGTTGAAAACTTACACAAAAATATGTGACTTTACGAACAGCAAACAAAATCACGTTGTTAAAGGTATATAAAGCTTGATTGAATTC